>NC_063359.1:7870935-7895356 GCF_021869965.1 Rhincodon typus
TGCTGCCAGACCGGCTGAGCTTTTCCAGCAACTTTGTTTTTGTTCAAGTAGAAGGCTATTCAGTGGGCCTGTTTGAAGGAAAAGGAACAATTGGCAAATGGGAGGCTTTTAAAAGTGTGATTTCAAGAGTCCAGGGACTGTATGTCCCTGTTAGGATGAAGGGAAAAGCTGGTAGGTTTAGAGATCCCTGGCTAACAAGAGATATTGAGGATCTGGTCAGGAAAAAGAAGAAGGCGTACATTGGGTTTAAGCTGTTGTGCTTAAGTGAATCCCTAGATAACCACAAAAAGTGTAGGAGCACACTTAAGAGGGAAATCAGAAGAGCAAAAAGAGGGTACGAGATGGATCTGGCAGATAAGGTTAAAGATAATCCCAAAAGGTTCTATAGCTATATTAAGAGTAAAAGGGTGGCTAGGGAGAGAATAGGTCCCCTTAAAGATCAGCATGGCTGTCTGCGTGTGGAGCTGGAGGAGATGGGGGAGATTTTTAATGAATATTTCTCCTCAGTGTTTACCGAAGAGAGAATCATGGATGCTAAGGAAATAAGGGAAACAAGTAGGGATGTTTTGGACCACATACACATTACCAGAGAGGAGGTGTTTGTAGCCTGTAAGCACATTGAGGTGGATAAGTCCCCTGGGCCTGATCAAGTCCATCCTTGGATGTTGTGGGAGGCTAGGGAAGAAATTACAGAGGATCTTGCAGAGATTTTTGCTTCACTGTTAGTCACTGGTGAAATTCCAGAAGACTGGAGGGTGGTTAATGTTGTTCCATTGTTTAAGAAAGGTAGCAAAGACAAACCAGCAAACTACAGGCCAGTGAGCCTGACATCAGAGGTAAGCAAACTATTGGAGACAATACTGAGGGACAGGATCAACCAATATTTGGATAGTCAAGGTCAGATCAGGGATAGTCAGCATAGATTTATGCGTGGGAAGTCATGTCTGACAAATCTTTTAGAGTTTTTCAAAGAGGTAACCAAGAGAATGGATGCAGGTAGGCAGTGGATGTTGTCTACATTGACTTTAGTAAGGCCCTTGACAAGGTCCCGCACAACAGACTAGTCATGAAAGTTAGGTTGCATGGAATCCAGAGAGAGCTAGCTAATTAGATTCATAATTGGCTTGATGGTAGGAAACAGAGCGTTATGGTTGAAGGTTGTTTCTCAGACCGGAGGCCTGTGACTAGTGGTGTGCCACAGGGGTCGGTGCTGGGATCTTTGTTATTTGTTATTTACATAAATGATCTGGATGTGAATGTACAAGACATGATTAGTAAGTTTGCAGATAGTACAAAATTAGGAGGTACTGTTGATAGCAAAGAAGGTTATCAAATATTACAGAGGGATTTTGATCAGAAGAGGGAGTGGGCTGAGGGTTGGCAAACGCAATTCAATACAAATAAGTGTGAGGTGTTGCACTTTGGAAAGTCAAAGCAAGGTGGGACTTATACAGTGAATGGCAAGGTCCTGAGGAGCGTTGTGGAACAGAGGAACTTAGGAGTACAAGCATATAGTTCGTTGAAAGCAGCATCACAGGTGGACAGGATGGTGAAGAAGGCATATTGGACTTCATTGGTTGAGGCATTGAGTATAGGAGTTGGGATGTTATGTTATAGTTGTATAAGTCATTGGTGAAGCCGCACTTAGAGTATTGTGTACAGTTTTGGTCACCATCTTACAGGAAAGACATAGTTAAACTGGAAAGTGTGCAAAGAAGATTTACGAGGATGTTGCCAGGACTAGTAGGCCTGAGTTATAAGGAGAGGTTGCTTAGGACAGGGCTTTATTCCTTGGAATGTAAGGAGAATGAGGGGTGACCTTATTGAGTGTATAAAATCATGAGGGGCATAGATAGGATGAATGCATATAGTCTTTTTCCCAGGGATGGGGAATTAAAAACTAGAGGGTGTAGGTTTAAGGTGAGGAAGGGAAGATTTAAAAAGGACCTGAGGGGCAACTTCTTCACGCAGAGAGTGGTGCGTATATGGAATGGGCTGCCGGAGAAAGTGGTTGAGGCAGGTGCAACAACAACATTTAAAAAACATTTGGTTATGTACATGGATGGGAAGGGTATAGAGGGATATGGACCAAATGCAGGCAATTAGAACTAGCTGAGTGGGCATCATGGCCAGCATGGACCAGTTTGGGCCAAAGGGTCTGTTTCCATGGAGTATTACTCTATGACTCTGTGAAATATGCTATGGGTCTGGAATTGCATGTAGGCCAGACCAGGTAAGGAGGGCAGTTTCCTTCCTTAAAAAAGTCATTGGTGAGTCCAGGGGGTCTTTCCAACAATTGACAATGGATTCACGGCCATGATGAGACTCTTAGTTCTGGATTGTTATTGAATTCACATTTCACCATCTGCCATGATGGGATTTGAACTAAGGCCCCCAGAATATTACCTGGGTCTCCGGATTAATAGCCTAGCGATAATACCACTACCTCCCTATTATATCCCACGATATCTCAAATTTATTAATCGAGACAGTTGGCAGAATTTTATAAAGATCGGAAAAAGATGGGCAATGGCAGGTAAAACAAAGAACTGCAGATGCTGGAAATTAGAAACACAAGAAACAGAAATTGCTGGAGAAACTCAGTAGGTGTGGCAGCATCTGAGGAGAGAGACAGAGATAATGTTTTGTGTCCAGTGACCCTTCATCAGAACAGTTCTGTAGAAGGATCACTGAGCTCAAAATGCTGTCGCAGTCACCTCACAGTGATTACAGTCAGGGAGTACATGTCTCTGCAGTCTGGAGAGTGTGTCACAGTCAGCTCTGTGGCTTTGTCGCAGCCAGTTCTGGGTTTGGTAAGGCTAATCCACATTTGGAGTGTCCTTTTAGGTTGTTCAAGGGGATGAGTCATGGTCATTCCACTGGCTCCATCCACACAAACAAAGGGGAAAAGGGGTTTGAGGTGTTTTGGGTGTGGGTGGAAGGGCTACGGTGGCCACGCTGTAATAAAAACTGAAAGAATTGTGGATGCTGTAAATCAGGAACAAAAACAAATTTGCTGGAGAGGCTCAGCAGGTCTGGCAGCATCTGTGAAGGGAAAAACAGAGTTAATGTTTCTGGTCCGGTGACCCTTCCTCAGAACTGTTGTTGTTGCTGGCCACACTATGTATGACCAGCTCGTAAAACGAAGGCTGGTTGGGAAGGGAAGGTAACTCTCAGTGCATGTAGATTGTTTGAGTGAGGACCCGGGGAGGTGTGCCTCTTGGAACTACCCTGTCTCCGTGTGAAGAAAGGGATCGGCAGTGCACGCTGCTTCCACGATCCCCTGACCTTTAGTCTTCAGACTCGAAGACCAATGGTTGGGATGATGGAGTCAGCTCTGTGTGTATATCCAGCAGGTCTTGAGAGTTCTGGACTTGGACCTCCATGGCAGCCAACAACCTGTCCATGGAGACAGCCAGACAATTGTTTAATTTGTTTGACGTTGTTTGGTATTGCTGCAGCTTCTGGACATTGAGGGCCATTTTGTTCTCCTGTCAGTCCTGGTCCTCCATGTGTATGCTGATGAAGTCTCTGCTTGCTGGCACCACAGGGTCCCCTCCTGCCTAGGAGTGAGCAGGAGCCTGGTCTTTGGCAGTCCACCCAGTGCCAGTGGCCTGGGGCATTTCCTCCTTGAGTAGCTGCAGAGATGCCACAGTGAGGTGCTTACACTCCCGCAGCCTAATGTTCTCACAGAGGTGTCAGTATCTGAGCTCGTGGAGGTTTCACAGGGTACCCTTACTGATGCTTCATCTGAGGCCTCCGTATTCTCATCCTTATAGGTTCAAGAAGTGGCTATTTTAGGAGCCAGATGTTTGTCTGCAAAGGCTGTGGAGATGTTGACTGTACTTGCAAGACAATAAACAGAGATTAGCAATAAACAGTAGTTAGAGATGGTGTGCAATGAGTGACACCAGCAGTAGGGTTAATGTGAGAGTTGCAGTGAAACGAGGAATAACACTTGCTCGGTTGGTGGGAGTTGGGTGCAGGAGTAGAGATAGGCTGAGTGCAAGGCAGCTGAGAGAAGAGTTGGCACTTATCCTTGCCCAAGGTCATTGACAGCTTCTTACAGCTCTTCTGGCTGTTTCTCAGCACCCTGGAGATTGTACTGTGCCAGGTGATGACCTGGGACCACATTGGCAGGGTCTGGTAGTGCAGCCTCCTCTGCTAGTCATCCAGGAAGAGGACTCCTCTCTTCTGAACCACCAGAATTTCCAAGTCCCTGTCAGAGAGTCACGGTGCCAACTTCCCTTTCTCCAACATGTTCAGACTATATCTATCAATGGGTCGCTCCGGAATGCCAGTGCTCATTTGAATGCACAGCAAGCTTTTAAGAACAGTGCAGGTACATGAGATAGTGATCTCTTGGCAGTTATCTGCTGAGTGGTGAACTGTTCCAGGAGAATTGGCCAGCATTAGATATTAAAGACACCAAAGAGTAATGAATGTCATGAGATTAACAAGAAAACTCACTTGGTGTCCCAGCTGAAAGCCCTCTAAAAAAATTTGATGCTCCTCAGAAATAAGCAAAAAAAGTAGCATTTAGCCCATTAAGTCAAATCAATGTGTCATAAATGCTCATTATTGCTCAGATATAAAGCTTGTGGTGCATGGCATAAATCTTACTCTTATATTCCTTTGTTTTGTGCATAATCTTTTAAATTCAAACTTTGTATGGCTGATTTTCACTATTTTCTGTTTTATTTTTGGTCAGAAACACTTTATGATGGAGGAGAGAGACGTTTGTCGGTTTTTCTTCAACTGGTCAGTTAAGAATAGCAAGAACATATTACCATGTTTGTGGATGTTCATTTGAAGAAGATACCTGAGCCAAAAGGCTATTAGACATTCGGATTTTATTTGCTTTCTTTTCCAACAATTTACAGTCCAACTCAGTCAATTGGATTGGATTAAGCAAGCAGGCTTAAAGACAGGCAGCAGACAATCCTAATTCTCCATCTGTCCCAGCTCCATAAACTGTTTTAGATTCTCCACTCCAGATCTTATGTTGTGCCTTGATGCCTTCTTGATTTAGAGACTACCCCATCTTTACCACACATTTTTCTGATACTTTATTTCATTGCTTATTTTGAAGAGAGGTAAGGCTTTACAACATCTTTCCAAATGCACTTTATAATCAAGAAGTGCAATCATTGTTGTAATGAAGCAAACATAACCTTTAATTTGTGTGCAGCAAGCTCCCATAAGCAACAATGAAATAACAATTGAATTATGGTTTTGGAGATAATAAGAATTGCCGATGCTGGAGTCAGAGATAAATTAGTGTGGAGCTATCCTGCTCCTCTGATGCTGCCCGGCCTTCTGTGTTCCTCCAGCTCCACACTGAATTATGGTTTTGATGCGTTTTGATGAAGGACAATTAATGGTCAGAACTTTAACAAGATCTTCCTTGGTCTTCACAGTGATATCTTTATCATTCAACCATATACTTCATTTGCAGAACATCTCTGACAATGTGACACATTGCACAAGAGTGTCAACTCCGATTATGTGTTCAAGTATCTGCAGCAGCATATAAGCCAGCAATGTTCAGAGCTGGGAGTGAGACAGCTTCCATTGAGCCATGTCTGACATGAAGATGAATCGGATCCAACATTGATCTTAACGATAGTTTATAATCTCAGCCCTGACAACTCTGAGATACACTTAAAGCTTATGAGCAGTGATATCTGTGCACTGCAGCAGAGGATAAACTTTCAGTTTACAGGATAATCCCACCCTTCTCTGCAGTGAGTGCATCTTTGAAAAATATTGCCTTCACTGATGTTCCTTTCCCTCAAGTTGTTCTTACTTGTTGGCTTGCAGCAGGAGAGCTTACTGGAATATTAAAGTTTAATCTGATGGCATTTTGTGCAGAATCAAAAAGTACGCTATTAAGAATAAAAGTCTTTTCAAATATGACTAACATCTAACCATTTCCAATTTCAGAATTAATGGTCAAGGGAAGATTTCAAATCATTCAAAAGGTCCAAATGATATTGACTGCATCTCTGATGATTGTTTAGATTTTCTAAAGCTTGTCAACTTGATTGAGACAGGTGCTGTAGGTACTAAAGGCTAAAATTTACATTAAAATAAAATGAAATACTGTGAATTGTGGAGATCTGAAATAAAAACAGGAAGTGCCAAAAATACTCAGCAGGACTTGTTGCATATATGCATGAAGAAAGTTAAAACTTTAACTCTAATATGATTCTTTCCTGGAACCCTTCAAATTCTGAAGAGAAACCATATTGGGCTCGAAATATTAATTCTGTTTGTCTCTTTACAACTGCTGACAGACCCACTGAGTTTCTCCTGTACTTTCTGTATGGTTAAAGTTATAAGTTAAACGAGTTAACTCATAATTATTGCTGCTCCACTTTCATGAGTCTGAAATAATATTTTTAGCTTATTATATCCTGAGCAGTTTTCCAACTTAATTCATCCCTTCCTTTGAGTTTCTTCACTGGAAGTGAACAGAAAATGATTATGCCATTTGCATTTAAACTGGTAAATGGCTTTTACTGAGTATAATTTGGGTGGTCTCTTTATAGCTCCTTGCCATAGAGAGCAGATCCTTGTGTATATTTAAAGCTGAGATAGATAGATTCTTGATCAGAAGGGGAATCAAGGGTTGTGGGGAAAGGACAGGAGAAAGGATATGAAGAATGTTCAATCATCCATGATCCTATCGAATGGCAGATCAGGTTTGAGGGGTTGAATGGCCTACCCCCGTTGCTTACAGTCTTATGGTATGCTAGTGGTTGTTATATATATTTACTTAATGTACAGTTACTTCTTTATGAGTTCCAAAGCTTACACTTTATCCTACGTTTCAAGTTGGCAACAACTGAGCCTCTTCCATGTTTGTTAGCTGTTTACCATTAATGGGAATGTTTATGGGATGTTGGAATTCCATTTTCATAGAGTTCAAAAGAGTTATGAGCTAAAGAAAATCATTCATTCCATTGAATCCATGCTGTTACCAGCAACCCAGTCAGTCCCATTCTCCCATTTTTTTTTCCCATGCAGCCCTGCATGTTTATTTCCTTCAAAGATCAACCAATTTCCTTCTGTAACTATGGTTGCCTACAGAAAAAGCAAAAGTGTCGGCATTTTGAATTATGTATCACCAGCAGAAGCGACAACCTCTTGCTAGTTTTAGAAACTGAGTAACCCATGGCGAATAAGAAATGTGAGATTCATGCTTTCAATTTCCTGTGGGCAGCAGGAAATGAGCAGCAAATGATTAGTCTATTTGCATCTAACCTGGTAAATGACTTTTGCTGGGTATGATTTCATCGCTCAGAGGGTTATGAGCTCTGTGCCATAGAGAGCCGTGGGGGCAGGTCCTTGCAAACAGTTAAGGCTGACATAGATGAATTATGGGGAAAGGGCAGGAGAGTTGACATGAGAAATGTTGGATCAGACATTTAGACAATTAACAAATTAACACAAACACACGATCTTGGGTCCTGACCCAAAATGTTAGACTTTCCTGCTCCTCTGATGCTGACTGGCCTGCTGTGTTCCTCCAGCTTCACACTATGTTATCTCTTTCAATGCAGGTCATGTAATATTCAGTGCAATGTCAGTTTTCTTCCAGCCGACACTGCAACGTGAGCCCAGCAGGATTTTGTGTGGTCCTATCAGAAAACCTGGCCCAAACTTAAATTCCACTTACACTATCCGTAAGTACTGTGTACTCCATGTTTTCCAAGAACAGCTTGCTTTGCTGACAGTTGAACAAAGCAGAGATACAGAGGGAAAGGTGTTGCAGTAAGAGTGGGAAATGAAGGAATGTTTATCGATATCAGAATGGATGGAGCATTCATTAACAATGGAGACAACACAGTATGGAGCTGGAGGAACACAGCAGGTCAGACAGCACAAGAGGAGCAGGAAAGTTGACATTTTAGGTCGGGGCCCTTCTTCAGAAATGATTGATTAGGAATAAGCAGGAGTGGATATTTCTGGACATTAAGCTCCTGCAGATTCTGTAATTGTGGATGGTTCAAGCCATGAGGGAATATAAGTGTGAGAATCTCATTTAGTCCTATGGGGCAGAGCGCAATAGCAGAATGTAGCATAGGTAATAGTGGTAGAGGGTTTCATGCAGATGTTATGGTATAAGCAGCTGGGACTCGCGGGTCTGATCAAAAAGTCAGAGATTGGCTGCCAATGAAATTAGGAAACCATTCGACACACAAAGGCTGACAGAAGCATGCAACTTTTTTTTCATATGGCAACTGATGCTTGGTCAATTGTTAACTTTTAAATTTGAGATTTCGTTTAAGGGGTTTTTAGATAAGCAAATGAATAATCAAGGAATGGAGGTTTATGGCGCAGAAGGGATTGGTTTAATTTGGCGTCATGTTTGGCTCAACACTGTGGGCCAAAGGGCCTGTTCTGTGCTGTACTGTTCTATATTCTATTGATGGTTTTTTTGTTATCCAAAGGTTTTAGGGGATATGTGGCAAAGTACAACAATAGGTTGCAGATCTTAATTTCTGGCAGATAGAGAACATTGCGCTAAATAGTCTTGTCCTGTTCTTATGCCCGAAAGCTATGTGCCAGCATTTTAAAATTCTTCTTAGTTAACACAGGGCCCTCTTTCCAATATCATTTGATTAACAGCAAACATTTTATTGTCCCTGAATAGCTGATCTTTATCTTATGTTCTAGTCTTCTTATTCCTTCTGTCACTACCCATTAACCAGTGGATGAATGAATCCCTTATTCGCCTGAAAGCTGTATAAAATTTAACAGCATTGTCGCAATTTTATTTAAATGAAATTTTACAGACGTGACTTTGCATAATAAACCCATCTTAATGGCATACCGTTTAATTGTATAATTTGCTTAAGCATATCCTAATCTGAGCCCTCATTTGTTCTCTAATTATTTTTTGTGTAAACATTATGCACTAAATTGAACACGCTTAAATACAAACTGCTTTTTAGTGGAAGCGTTTGTTTTTCTGATTTGATTCCCATCTGCTGCTCTGCATGTATCGCAGAGCAAGGTCTTATAAACATCAGTAATGGTCCTTTTGGTTTTCATGCGTCACTAGAAGCAGATCTCGTTATCTTTAGAGAACAGCATGTTGAGGGATTTTCAAAACCCTTTTTGGCCCAAATCATCCCATCTCTAGATAGTCTGACAGTGGACATATGATCAGACATGCATGTCAGGACGTCTCAGGATTCCCATTGCAGTAGCTTCATGGGAATTGCTCAGGGAATTCCTCCTTGACACTCCAAAATTTTCTCTGAGTCTGAGTCAGGATTGAATGTGTCAGACAATTCCAACTTACTTACCTGGATAGTTTCCCAAGAAATGTTGGACTGAGGCCTTGACTCCACTCTCGTCACCTGACCAACAGCCCCAGATTCCTGACTCTTCCCCAGATCCTTCAGATTTGACTGACTCCTTCCTGATGTCCACTATCTGCTATTGCTTTTGGGCCCAAAGTTTCTGTCCCAGCTATCAATGGCTTGCAACAATTTGCATACACTCCACTTAATGTGGTATTCCTTTGTTACAGTATTGAGCAATCGGACATATTCAAAATGACACTGGCTGGTTTGAGGTCCCACAAGCCAAGATCTGTCTCTGGTGGTCAATCCATCAATGGCCCTCTTAGTGTGATAATGGAGCAGTGAACAAACTGCTGTAACCTGGTGTCGATTTTACGTCATTTACAATGTCCATTTTTTTTTGACTGTTGTCATATAAGGTAATACCTAGTTTTGAGGAACCAGTTCTGAGGAAGGGTCACTCAACCTGAAACATTAACTCTGATATCTCTCCACTGATGGCGCCAGACCTGCTGAGCTTTTGCAGCAATTTCTGTTTGTGATTCTGATTTGCAGCATTTACAGTTCTTTAGGATTTTAGTACTTGGTTTTGGCCCACTTAATTGATTTTCAAACACATCATTGTCATGTTTAAAACCATCCCCGGATGTGTTCTCTCTGGGCTCTCTTCAAGATTACGTTTGAAGAAGCATTGGGGTCTTATGGTGACCTCCCTTATTCTTTCACAATCCTCTGACAAGTCCAAAACACTGATATTTTTGTTTAACTTTACAGACTTTCAGTAAAAGGTTGTGTATTTTCCCATTCTCCATCTGTTCTCACTCATGATTGAGTTCTTCAGTCTGCGTATCAATTTCTTCTTCCCTGTCCACTCAGAAGATGCATCATGAAGCAAACCCAACACACCGAACATCACCACAACCAGTTTTCATTCACTAACAAGAAAGAAATAAAAGTATGGCTACATGATTGAAAATGGTTAATATAATAGCAGTCTAAATAGTGCTTTGGCATTTGTGTGTTTATTTGTGCCCATGTGTTTATTTGTATGTTTTGTCTGTGTGCGTGTGCATGTTTGTCATGTGTGTTTGTGTGTGTTTGTGTGTGTATGCGTGTGTTTCTGTGTGTGTGTGTGTGTGTTTGTGTGTGGGTGTGTGTGCTCCTTTAAGAGTGTCATTTTGATCTTGAGATTCATTGGCATATATGTATGTGCCTATGTATTTCCTTGAGTTTGTGTATATGTTTGTTTGTTTGTGAGTGCATGTTTGTATAGTGTGTGTGTGTGATTCTTTAAAGGAATAATTTTGATTTCTGAAAACATACTTACTCAAACTTCGCTTGTTCTGCCTGTAAGCTTTTAGTTCATTATTTCAGCTTTTTATGTTTATGTCTATGGGATAAATCATACATAAACCATCAAGTCTGATGTTTAAAGGTATGGATTTACAGTAAGGGAGTCAGGGAGTCATGGAGTCATACAGTGCAGAAACAGACCCTTCGGTCCACTCCTCCCAGACATCTCAATTTGACCTATTCTCATTTGCCAGCATTTGGCCCATATCCCTATAAAGGTTTCCAATTCATGTACCCATCCAGATGCCTTTAAATGTTATGATTGTACTGGCCTCCACTAGTTCCTTTGGCAGCTCGTTCCATACATACATTACCCTCTGCATGAAAACGTTACCTCTCAAGTCATTTTTAAGTCTTTCCCCTCTCACCTTAAACCTATGCCCTCTAGTTTTGGACCCCCCTACCCTGGAAAAAAGACTTTGGCTATTAACCCTATCCATGCCACTCATGATTTTATAAACTTCTATAAGGTCACCCCTCAGCCTCTGACACTCCAGAGGAAAAAAAATCCCCAGCCTATCCAGCCTCTCCATATAACTCAAATCCTCCAGCCCTGCCACATCCTTGTAAATCTTTTCTGCACCTTTCCAGGTTTAACAACATCCTTCCCATAGAAAGGCGACCGGAAGTGTACACAGTACGCTCAATGTGGCTTAACCAATGTCCTGTACAGCTGCAACATGATATCCCAACTCCTATGCTGAATGTTCTGACCAATGAAGGCAAGCATGTCAAATGCCTTCTTCACTACCCTGTCTACATGCAACTCAACTTTCAAGGAACTATGAACCTGCACCTGCAAGAGAGGAGTTTATAGGGGAATGGGGTAGAGAACAAAAGTGAGATGAATTGGTTGTTTTTTTCTCAAAGAGCAAGCACAGGTATAATGGACTGATTGGCCTTCTTTTGGGCTGAAAGATCCTATGACCTGAAAATTTGATGAGGATCTGCATGGGTTTCTCAAATACACAGTGCTGGATCATCGTGAATGTGCAGAGTCAGCACTACATTCTGCACTGGTCTGCACATCACTACCACTCTAATGATACACAGTACTTGTGTGTTGTCGAATACACGATGATCCAGTACTGTGTATTTGAGATGCTGCCAGACCTGCTGAGCTTTTCCAGCAACTTTGTTTTTGCTTCATTACCCTGCTGGGTAACATTATCAGTGCAGCCTCTGATGAAGTGCTGTTGTGTTTTCCCGCCTGGTATTTAAACTCTGGGGTCTATTGGAATTGGTTACCTCATTTCCGTTTTCTCTTCGCACTGGTGTATATACAGGGTCTAATTCCACATGTTTATTGATGGCCTCCTTGGTGGAGAACCAAGCCTCTAGAAATTCCCATGCTTGTCTCTGTTTGGCCTGTCCTAGGATCTTGATGTTGTCTTAATCCGAGGACAGGCCAAACAGAGACAAGCATGGGAATTCCTAGAAGCTTGGTTTTCCAACAAGAAGGCCATTGATAAACACGCAGCATTAGATCTACATATATACCACTGTGAAGGAAAACCAGAAATGAGGTAATCAACCCCAATGGACCCCAGAGTTTATATATCAGGCGGAAAAGCACAACAGCGCTTCATCGGAGGCTGCACTGATGATGTTATCCAGCAGGGTAATGAAACGTCTGCGAACTAACAAACCAGCTTGGCGAGCGAACCAACCACAGCATCCACAACCCAAGCTACAGATCTATTCAAGAATCTTATGTTACCAATTTTACACGCTAGTCAATACATCGTTTCCCAATCACTCACCATCAATAGTGTTAAACAATTACAACTCATAGTTAACATCCATATGCTCTACTCCACCCTCACACAAATATCAATGTTATAACCATCACTCCCACAGCTCACCGTTTCCACACACCTCCAACTATTCAGTTCTAATTGGCATGTATACCAAATATGTTCCAACACACATAGAGATGCTCTTCCTTCTGCCTTGCAGGACAATGTTACATATAATGGGAGGTGGCAGCAGAGAACTGGTGGTAGTACTTATGAGGCACGAACCGGCTGAGGTCAACCCAGATGGATAACAAGCATGTAGACTCAGTGGAGGGCATGGCTACACACAAATTCTGCAGCAGAAGATTCAGATGAGGATATTATCAAAATGCTGGATATACCCTGATGGATATGTACATGGAGATTCATGGTGCAAGGACGATCCTGATGAACAGTCCTTTGTCTCCATTGGTGTCTTTTAATTCAAGAAAGTGATAAGTAAGTGGGCAACTCTGAAGCAGTGATGATGTTGAGATGATTTCAGAGTCAGATTCACCAATAATAGATTCTAAGACATGATAAAGTCCCAAATGGTTCTTTCAAGTATTCCCATTCAGGAGGTTCAAGATCTATCTGTTTCTTTCTTGAATATTTGCCTACAATGTATCAAAGTTCTAGAAACTTCCAGAAACAAAAGCGGACAGTCAGCCTTCAACTTTATTTAGAGGAGAGAGCAGCCACATCTCACAGCACTTTTTGTAACATTCAAAATTCCTCATCTTCAAATATTCATCCAAATAATAAAAAGTGAGTAGAATTAACTTTCTAGGAGCAGGAAGGCTGACATTTCGGGCCTAGACCCTTCATCAGAAAAGGGGGAGGGGAAGGGGGTTCTGAAATAAATAGGGAGAAAGGGGGATGCAGATAGAAGAGGGATAGAGGAGAAGATCGGTGGAGAGGAAACAGACAGATCAAAGAGGTGGGGATGGAGCCAGTAAAGGTGAGTGTAGGTGGGGAGGTAGGGAGGAGATAGGTCAGTCCAAGGAGGACGGACAGGTCAAGGGGGCGGGATGAGGTTAGTCGGTAGGAAATGGGGGTGCGGCTTGAGGTGGGAGGAGGGGATAGGTGGGAGGAAGAACAGTTTAGGGAGGCGGGGACGAGCTGGGCTGGTTTTGGGATGTGGTAGGGGGAGGGGAGATTTTGAAGCTTGCTGTGTTCATCCAGCTCTACACCTTGTTATCTCAGATTTTCCAGCATCTGCAGTTCCTACTATCTCGGAATTAATTTCCACTGTCTTTTCAGGTCGAGCACTGTGGATCCCAATAACTAACAGAAGGAATAAAAATCTTCTCCTCTCTCCTCCAGCTCATTTTTCATAATGGTTTTGTGTCTATGATCTTTTGTAAATAATTCCATTGTAAAGGGATGTTTCTCTTCCCTTTTTTCGCTACCAAAGCCTCTTATAATCGTAAATGCTTCTACTGGCTCATCTCTTCATCTTCCCTGTTGTAAGGAGAACAGTCTTAACTTTCCAGTCTCCTTTAGTAGCTGAAGGGCTTTGACCATGGTAACATTCTTTAAAGCTGGTTCTTATGACCCCACATCTTCCCTCAAGCATAGTGCCATAGAATTCACTACAGTTCTCCACCTGAGGATTATAGAGTCATAGAGTCATGCAGCATTGAAACAGATCCTTTAGTCCAACTAGACTATGCTGACCAAAATACCAAACGAAACTAGTCCCACTTTCCTATACTTGACCCATATCCCTTGAAATATTTCATACTCATGTTCTTGTTCAAATGTCTTTTGATTGTTGTAACCGTACCTTTATCGAGCACTTTTTTCTGGGACCTCATTCTGCACACCAACTGATCCCTGACTAAAAAAATTGCTTCTCCATGTCTTTTTCAAATCTTTCTCCTTTCACATTAAAAATATTGGCCCTTAGTCTTGAAATTCCTCATCCTAGGGAAAGGGCACCTGCCATTCACCTTATCTATACCCCTCATGATTTTTTAAACTTCTACGAGTTCACCCCTCAACATCCTACAGTCCAGTGAAAGAAGTCCCAGCCTATACAGCATTTCCTTTTATTCAAATCCTCCATTCCTGGCAAAATCCTGGTAAATCTCTTCTGAACCATCTCCAGCTTAATAATAACCTTCCTATAACAGAATAACTAGAACTACATAAAGTATTCCGGAAGAGGCCTCACAAACACCTTGTACAACCACAACATAACGTCTGAACCCCTAAATTCAAAAGTCAGATATTCTTGTCATCATCATTGCACTGTTTCTGAGACCTTGTGGTACACTAGCTGGCTTCCATAGAACATAGAACATAGAATAGTACAGCATAGTACAGGCGTTTTGGCCCACGATGTAGTGCCGACCTATTATCTTACTAAGATTAATCTACCCTGCTTACCCTACATTTTACTATCCTCCATGTGCCTATCCAAGAGTCGCTTACATGTCTCTAATGTATCTGACTCCTCTACTACTGCTGGCAGCGCATACCACGCACCCACCACTCTCTGTGTGAAGAACCTACCTCTGACATCTCCCCAATACCTTCCTCCAATCAACTTAAAATTATGCTCCCTCATAACAGTCACTTCCGCCCTGGAGAAAAAGTCTCCGGGTATCCACTCTATCTATGCCTCTCATCACCTTGTAAACCTTTATCAAGTCACCTCTCATCCTTCTTCTCTCCAATGAAAACAGGCGTAGCTTCCTCAGCCTTTCCTCATAAGAACTGCCCTCCAGGCCAGGCAGCATCCTGGTAAATCTCCTCTGCACCCTCTCTAAAACTTCCACATCCTTCCTATAATGAGGTGACCAGAACTGAACACAATATTCCAAGTGTGGTCTAACCAGAGTTTTATAGAGCTGCAGCATAACCTCACAGCTCCTAAACTCAATTCCCCTGCCAATGAAAGTCAACACACCATATGCCTTCTTTATAACCCTACCAACTTGGGTGGCAAATTTGAGGCATCTATGGATGTGGACCCCAAGATCCCTCTGTTCCTCCACACTGCTGAGAATCCTGCCATTAACCCTGTATTCTGCATTCAAATTCGACCTTCCAAAATGAATCACTTCACACTTTTCTGGGTTGAATTCTGCCACTTCTTTGCCCAGCTCTGCATCCTGTCAATGTCTGGTTGCAACCTACAACAGCCCTCCACGTTGTCCACAACTCCACCAACCTTCGTGTCATCGGCAAACTTACTGACCCACCCTTCCACTTCCTCATCCAAGTCATTTATAAACATCACAAAGAGCAGAGGCCCCAGAACAGATCCCTGTGGAACACCACTGGTTACCGAGCCCCAGGCTGAATACTTTCCATCTACTACCACCCTCTGTCTTCTATTGGACAGCCAGTTTTGTATCCAGACAGCTAAATTTCCCTGAATCCCAAGCCTCCTTACTTTCTGAATGAGCCTACCATGTGGAACCTTATTGAATGCCTTGTTAAAATCCATATACGCCGCATCCACTGCTCTACCTTCATAAAAGTATTTTGTTACACCCTCAAAGAATTCAATAAGGCTTGTGAGGCATGACTTGACCCACAAAACCGTGCTGACTATTTCTAATCAAACTGTGCTTTTCCAAATATTCATAAATACTATCAGAATCCTCTTCAATAACGTGCCCACCACAGAAGTAAGACTGACCAGTCTGTAATCCCAGGATTATCCCTATTCCCTTTCTTGAACAAGGGAATGACATTTGCCACCCTCCAATCATCTGGTACTACTCCAGTGGACAGTGAGGACACAAAGATCATTGCCAAAGGGGCAGCAATCTCTTCCCTCGCTTCCCGTAGAAACCTTGGGTATATTCCGTCTGGCTGAGGGGAATTATCTATCCTCACGTTTTTCAAAATTTCTAGCACATCCTCCTTCCTGCTTGAGCATATCTGCCTGTTTCATGCTGTCCTCACAAACGTGAAGGTCCCTCTCCCTGGTGAATACTGAAGCAAAATATTCATTAAGGACCTCCCCTACCTCATCTGACTCCACTCACAAGTTCCCTCCACTATCCCCGATTGGTCCTACCCTCACTCTGGCCATCCTCTTGTTCCTCACATAAGCATAGAACGCCTTGGGGTTTTCCTTAATCCTACCCACCAAGGTTTTCTCATACCCCCTTCTAGCTCTTCTAAGTCCATTCTTCAGTACCTTCCTGGCTACCTTGTAGCTCTCTAGAGCCCTGTCCAATCCTTGCTCCCTCAACTTTAATTAAGCTTCCTTCTTCCTCTTGACTTAACTGTTCCACATCTCTTGTCATCCAAGGTTCCTTCACCTTACCATCCTTTCCTTGCCTCAGTGGGATGAACCTATCCAGTACTCGTAGCAACTGTTCCCTAAACAACCTTCACATTTCTGTTGTGCATTTCTCTGAGAACATCTGATCCCAATTGGTGCTCCGCAGTTCCTGCTTAATAGCATTGTAATTCCCCCTCCCCCAATTAAATACTTTCCCAAACCGCCTGCTCCTATCCCTTTCCATGATAATAGTAAAGGTCAGGGAGTTGCGAACACTATCACTGAAAAGCTCTCCCATCGAGAAATCTAACACCTGGCCTGGTTCGTTGCCAAGCACCAAATCCAACATGGCCTCCCCTCTAGTCGGCCTATCTACATATTGAGTCAGAAATCCTTCCTGGACACACCTGACAAAATCTGCTCCATCCAAACTATTTGCACTTAGGAGGTTCCAGTCTATATGGGGGAAGTTGAAGTCACCTATGACAACAACCCTATTACTTCTGCATCTTTCCAAAATCTGTCTCCCAATCTGTTCCTCAGTGTCTCTGTAGGTATTGGGGGATCCAATAAAGTGACTGCTCCTTTCCTGTTTCTGACTTCCACACACACTGACTCAGTAGACAAACCCTCCTCGACGACCTTCCTTCCTGCAGTTGTGATACTATCTCTGATTAGCAATGCCTCTTCCCCACCTCTTTTACTTCCCTCCCTATTTCTTTTGAAACATCTATACCCCGGAACATCCAACAACCATTCCACTCCCTGTGATATCTAAGTCTCCGTACTGGCAACAACATTGTAGTTCCAAGTAATCTTCCATGCTCGAAGTGCATCACCCTTATCCCTGTCACTTCTTGCATTAAAATAGACACAATTCAACCCGTCGCACTGCCTGCAACTTTGCCCTATCAACTGTCTATGCTTCCTCACAGACACACTGCATGCTGTATCTGCCTGTACACTGGCTACCCCATCCTCTGATCCTAGCTCCGCTTCCCATCCCCCTGCCAAACTAGTTTAAACACTCCCGAAGAGCTCTAGCAAACCTCCCCCCCAGGATATTGGTGCCCCTTCAGTTCAGGTGCAACCCGTCCTTCCTGTACAGGTCCCACCTTCCCCAGAAGGTATCCCAATGATCCACAAACCTGAAACCCTCCCTCCTACACCTGCTTTGTAGCCACGTGTTCAGCTGCATTCGCTCTCTATTCCTGGCCTCACTACCCCATGGGCCGCGAGTAATCCTGAGATTACTACTCTGCTCGTCCTGGCTTTTAGCTTCCAACCTAACTATCTGTATTCACTTTTCAGGTCCTCATTCTGTTTCCTAGCTATGTCATTGGTACCAATGTGTACCATGACTTCTGGCTGCTCTCTCTCCCCCTTAAGAATCCTGAACACTCGATCCGAGACATCCCTCAACCTGGTACCCAGGAGACAGCATACCATCCGGGAGTCTCGCTCGGTACCAGAGAATCTCCTGTCTGTTCCCCTAACCATTGAATCTCCTATCACTATCTCTCTCCTGTTCTCCCTAGTTCCCTTCTGAGCTACAGAGCCAGGCTCAGTGCCAGAGTCCTTGCCGCTATGGCTTTCCCTTGGTAGGTCGTCCCCCCAACAGTATCCAAAATGGTATACTTCTTATTGAGGGGAACGGCCACAGGGGATCCCTGCTCTGTCTGCCTATTCCCTTTCCCCCTCCTGACAGTTACCCAGCTACCTTGGGTGTGACTAACTCCCTATAACTCCTTTCTATCACCCCCTCAGCCTCCCGAATGATCCGGAGTTCATCCAGCTCCAGCTCCAGTTCCCTAACGCGGTTTTTGAGGAGCTGGAGTTGGGTGCACTTCTCGCAGGTAAAGTCAGAGGGGACACCAGCAGTGACCCTTAACTCCCACGTCCTACAAGAGGAGTATGCAACTGCCCTAGCTACCATCTCCTCTGCTCTAGATTGTCAAAAGAATTAAAAAAAGCTTACTTTACCAACCCTTCATACAGTCATTTTTTTGGTTAGAGGAGGAGTTGGGTGGGAGACACTACGTGAGTAGTATTTCGGATTTAGCCACTGCCCGAATATATTAGTTAACTTACCCAGCTGCCCAGGGCTCACACTCTCATCTCTCCTGGTGATGAATTAGAGGCCGCTAACTCACGAGGCAAGTTTTTTATAGGGAAATCTTACCTTCCCGGCTGCCCCTGGCTCGCGCTCTCACCACTCCCGCTGCTGAAGTCAAATCTGAACAATGAATGGTTAGGTTAAGTCAAGGTTAGGTTAGCTAACTGTACATGAAGTTCAAGCCATGGTCTCTTTGCTTTTAGAGCCTATGCCTTTATCAAGAAAGTCAAGTAACTCACAGGCTTCCTCAATCATTGAATCAGCTTGTCCTGCAACCTTTAAGGATTCCTGAATATGTATATCTTGGACTTACGTTCAACTATACATTTTTAAATTGTTCCATTTATAACGTTCTGCATTTTACATTAGGCCTCCCAACATAAATCATTTCACACTTCACTGCATTTCATCATTTACTGCCCATTCTGCTCATGCTAACCCGATCCTGTAACTGTTATCATCATGAATTCATATATAATTTGCAAAGTCACACTTTGTTCCTTACAACAAGACCAGATTCATTTATAAAAATCAAAAAAAAAACAGCAAGAGACGCTAAACCAGCCCTTGGTGTGCAATCTAAACTCCAAGAGTTGAATATTCACTCCCCCTCTGTCCATAACCCAACCACCATGCAAGTGGAGAATGGAGGCAAGGGCAGGAGAGCTGGAGGATCTCAAAACACCAGCACATGCCATTTGGTGAGTCTCAAGATAATGTTCTCATTGCCAGATGAGGATTGGCCAGGGCAGAGATTACATTCTACTCCATGTTGACAATGATCAAAATTTTTAATGAGGACACCACTTTCAGGTTCTGGGCCTAATGGTGATAAAAGACACTACTTTCTGCAGGAAGGGTGGAGCACTGGACAGCATGAGAGCACAGGAGAGAAACAAAGATCAGGGATAACCCTCAGGTTGTATTCACAGCACGGAATCTACCACTGAAGACAGAGTTACCTGGATAAGACCAAGATGCTATGCTGCATGTGTCTGTGATTCTCCAGGCAGATGGTTATCATGTTGCCAAAGACCTAACACCTTATGGCACTGGATACAGTATCAGAGGTCATCAAAGTAACTGTGGCCTTGAATGTTTGGCTCCTTACCAAGATCAGCTATAAATATGAATGGCTGTCACAATTGTAGCACAAAATTGCACCTCATAGGTCATGGATGTCTGCTTTGAAAATTTGGACAACACTTCTACTTCATGTTGCATGCAGCCTCCCAGGGACAGAGATTTTTGGCGTTTTCCTGCCAACATTCAATTCTCCCGGGTGCAGGGCACCATTGGTTGCACCATGTCACCATGAAGGGACCAAGTGGGTCTGGGGAAGCATGGTGGCTCAGTGACTAGCAAAGCTGCTCATAGCACCAGGGACCTGGGTTCAATTCCACCCTTGGGCAACTGTCTGGAGCTTGCGCATTCATGCTGTGTCAGCAGAGGTTTCCTCCAGGTGCTCCAGTTTCCTCCCATAGTCCAAAGATGTGCCGGTTAAGTACTGTGGCCATGTTAAATTGCCCATAGTGCTCAGGGATGTGTAGGGCGGGTGGTGAAGCCATGGGAAATGCAGGGATAGGATAGGGGCTGGGTATGGGTGGGATGCTCTTTGGACGATCAGTGTGTACAAAATGGGCTGAATGGCCTGCTTCCACACTGGAGGAATTCTGTAATTACTTTAATTGAGCAGCCGGTGGGGACCTCCCAGAAGAGGGGCTTCAACTCCTTCAGTGTTCAATCAGTCTACAACCACAACAATGTTTCTTCCATCTGTATGCTTGCTTTCCTAGCAGCTGCCATCAATCCCTCATCCTCTGCCAGTCCAGGCTGGCTCAGATCTTCACTCTAACCATTTGCACAGTCCATTGGGCTTTGAGAAAAGCAGTTCTGGTACCTGGACCAGTCAGCAGGTATCCTGAAACACTCCTGCAATGGTCTCAGTCTCTGTGGCAATCTGCTGCATTTACCATAACGTGGTAGAAAGCTGACCATGGTGAAGGAGACAACCGTTCAGGGGAGGAATCGAAGCAAGAGTTAAGAAAGGAGATGGAGTAAGAATGAACACTGAACTGAAAGTTGTGTTGCACTGTTGCCCAGTGACATGATTGACTGTGCTCAGGACATGAAACACTCATGAGGATGTCATGAATTCCAGGGTTCCCCTGATCTGACTTCGGGTGAGGGACATCGGAGAGTGTATGAGATGCACATGTCAACAAATGCAACTTCTGTTTGTGGGCTTAAAATATAAAATCACTTTAGTGAAGAAAGCAGATTTATCCGGGGGATTTGCTCTCACTGTTGGGAATAGCATTATCTCTTTCTCCACCTCAAATGGCCTTTCCTGCCACAGCAACGATAAGAAGTGTCCTGGAAATCCGGATTAAGATAGCATCATTTATTAAATGCAAATGAGAGGGACTGAGACAGTCAAAAATATAGTGTCCCATGTAACATGATGACCTTCATTTAGGGGAGATGACGGCCTCATGGTATTATAGCTGGACTGTTAATCTTGAGACTTTGGTAATGTTCTGGAGTCCTGGGTTCAAATCCCACCATGGAAGATGATGAAATTTGAGTTCCATTAAAAGAAAACTGGAATTACAAGTCATTCCATTGTCGATTGTCAGGGAATAAAAACCATCTGGTTGATTAGTGCCCTTTACAGAAGGAAACTGCCATCCTTACCTGGTGTGGACTAAATGTGAATCCGGCCCAACAGCAATGTGATTGACTCTAAAATGGGCAATTAGGAATGGGCAATAAATGCTGGCCTAGCCAGTGATGCCCTCATCCTTTAAATGATATCCTTCACCATTCGATTCAAACCAACATTGGGGAAGAAAGGAGCAGCCTCATTTCTCTTGAGACATGTCACTTAAGTTTCCCTCTGGTGCTGTGGGCTATTTGGATACAATCAGCAGATCTCACCCCGAACAAAATCAGCAGCCTCAGTGACAGCTTCCCACAATTCTTTGACATGCCTTCGCTGATTCTAAGTGAGAAACCTTTCCTCACATCTATTAAGGGCTCATCCCCAATTTCCGAGTGGAGACTTGATAGAGCTCTGCTGTGACCATGCCTTGGATGGTTACTGTCGTACCTATGAATTGTATTTCCCCTCAGACTTAAGCATCTGTGGCTGTTTCTTCATAGATTCTGTCTACCATTGTTCTACGCTGTTGGATATCTCTGCATAACTCTTGGACTGCACCACCCATCTAGACTGTTACTGGTCTGGCTCTGTTGCATCTCCATCTTATCCCAAATAACAAATCCAAGATGGCGGCAGCGTAGGATGCTTCAGCCAGAGTTTCTCCACTCGGTCTGTTCTTTTTATTTTTCTCTTCTCTCTTTTGTTTCTCTTTTGTCTTTTCCTCCCTCTTCTTCTCTCTTCTTTGCTTCGGACCTCGCAGCCTTCAACCTCCGAACTCACTCCCGCGGGACTCTTGGCCTCGGAACGCCCAGCCTCAGCATAGGCCCGGCATGGTGGTCTCCCGGGCCAGCAGGCGGTGGTCTTTTGGCCTGGTGTGGCAGTCTGACGACCCAGCGTGGAGTCCTCTCTGCCCAGCATGGTGGACTTTGGGCAGTATGCAGCATTCTCTTGGCCTGGCATGAGCTTCTGGTCTGAATGTAATTCCAGAGTGATCTCCCGGCCTTGTGAACCCTGAGGTGATGGCAGGCACTGTCTGGGGTCATGGACTGGTGCTGGCATGGATTGGGTCAGAATACCGCTGTTTTGAACTTTCCTTTTCTCCATTTTATGATTTATTCCTAAATCTGCAATTCTGGACTTTTTTACTCCTCTATTTTTCCAAGAACTGTAATGAGAAAAGCTGTACTTAGGGATCTTAGGCACCATAAGTAGTGACTCGTACACTTTTCACTGTACTCAAAGCTAATTCTAATTCTAATTCTAACAGTAACTCTCAGTAAGTCCTGTTACCTCTTAACTTCCACGATTGGAATATGTGGTACTCAAAGTCGTTGTGTAGTACAATGTGTCCCCTTTCTTTCTCATCGAGCTTCAAGTATTGTTGATATCAGAACAGTCTCATCATATATCTCATCATTACTAACATATTAATGTCTAACAACGCCGCAGTTTCTACCCTGAAAACAAACCCAACTCTTGCTTTCACTTCTGCTGTGAAAATTTAATTCCCTGCAAGCCCAGTGCAGAGCAGCATTTTTCATTCTCTGTTGCGCTACAGCTGCACCGTCAAATCACATCATATTCTGAAAACCCTCTGCCAAATCACCTTTCAGTCTTCTCTTTCTCCAAGTAAAGAAAATGTGCCTGCTCGATCTTCCCTGACAGAGTTTCATCTTCTCAGTTTTGTTGATTTTATTGCGCAAGAGCTTCGGGACACTGGAGCAATCTCACGATGATGTTATGAAGCTTCTTGTCACTGAGCATGAATAGAACAGTGTGAGTGGATTCAGAACTCCAGAGGATAAACTGAACATGAAACTCTAGAATGCAAAAGATTCTTGAGAGTACACAGACTGGAACTCACAAATAAGATAGGTTAGTACTTATTTAGGATCCCTGCAGTGTGAGAAGAGGCCATTCATCCCATCAAGGCTACTCCAAACAGCATTCCACCCATCCACTACATCCTGTAACACCACATTTCCCATGGTTAATCCATGGGGCAATATAGCATGGCAGAAATTTACCAGCCTCCACCACTTCCTCTGGCAGTTCATTTCATACACCCACCACCCTCTGTGAGAAAAATTTGTCCCTTAGGTCCTTTTAAATTTTTCCCCGTCACCTTAAACCTAAGCCCTCTAGTTTTGGAGATAGTAGGAACTGCAGATGCTGGAGAATCTGAGATAACAAGGTGTAGAGCTGGATGAACACAGCAGGCCAAGCAGCATCAGAGGAGCAGGAAGGCTGTGTTCATCCAGCTCTACACCGTCTAGTTTTGGATTCCCCTGTCCTGGGAAGAAGACCTTATTCTAGGCTATTCACCCTATCCATGCCACCCTCATGATTTTATAAGCCTATATAAGGTCAGCCCTCAGCCTCTGATGCTCCAAGGAAAATAGCCCCAGCATATTCAACCTCTTCCTATAGCTCAAACCCTCCAACCCTGGCAACATCTTTGTAAATTTTTTTCAGGACCCTTTCAAGTTTAACAACATCTTTCCTAAAGCAGGAGACCAGAATTGAACGCAGTATTCCAAAAATTACTTAAACCAATCTTCTGTTCAACTGGAACACGCCATCCCAACTCCTGTGCCATGGAGTTGTACAATGTGATCGCCAACCAGCCAATGGTTATCAACAGCTGGTGAGCCCTGGCTGGGACTCTGACAGACAATGGTCAGGCAGTGAGCCAGAGCATGACTCTGGTAGCAACATCGAGGAAGCATCTAGAGGAAACTTACGCAGATACAGGGAGAGCATTCAAACTCCACACAGACAGTGCTTGAGGGTGGAATCAAACACAGATCCCTAGTTCTGTGAGACAGCAGGGTTAACCACTGAGCCATTGTGCTACCTGGTTCTAATACCGGATCAGAGATTGCATATGAGATAACAAGGTGTAGAGTTGGATGAACGCAGCAGGCCAAGCAGCATCAG
>NC_063359.1:7895756-8003124 GCF_021869965.1 Rhincodon typus
CATCAGCTTTCCTGCTCCTCTGATGCTGCTTGGCCTGCTGTGTTCATCCAGCTCTACACCTTGTTATCTCAGATTCTCCACCATCTGCAGTTCCTACTATCTCAGAGATTGCATATCTATGATTGTCGTTTACAACAAAAATAAGCTAATGTTGGTTACAAATAAAGTTAGTGTGAAGGCTCAGCCTGAAGACATTCCTTGATCTTGCCTTCTTTTCAACATTTTCCTGCCTTGAACCAAAATCATACTAAGTATGTTTTCTCCAGGGCTTCAATGTAGGAGGAGTGGAACTACTTGCAGTGCAAAACGTGTGGTCTAAACAAGATTTTATATTAATTTAACGCTGTCATTTTGCTTTCGTACTCTAATCCTATAGAAAAAACTCCAATGATATTGTAACTTATGTTCCCGTTCCTATACCACTTAGCACTGTATAACTTCTTTTTATATGTTATGAAATAAATGGCCTTCTTATTCTTCCCATCAGCATGAATGACCTTACAGTTCGATATATTGAATTTAATTTTCATTTCTTTCCTCACTCTTCTTCTATGTTTCCTGTATTTTGTCGCAGGACTCCACATTATGATCTGGGACTCTCCTCCCCCTCCTTATTTCATGATCAATTACAAATCTTCGTGCTAGACTTTGAAGTTCTGAGTTAGCAATTATACAGCAGCTGCCAGGTCCTGACATTCCTGTGAGACACCACTTCCCTGCAGTCTGAGAAAACATCCGGTTTCTGTTTTGTGGTCATTTTTCAATCCATTCTGCAGATGAACCCCTGATCTATCGCTGTGAATTTCTCATTGGCATTTCACCAAATGTCTTCTTATTTTTCCCTGTATGAGCACAGATACGATCTATCCATTATGACACAGGGTTTAATTCTTAGGTATTCCTCGATTGTGCAGTGTCTTTCCTTGATTGTGCAGTGTCTTTCCTTTCTTTCTATCTGAACTATTCCAATATCTCTTAACGTCTATGGCAGTTGCTTCTTCAATATTAATCTCTTCAGTCATTTATTTATAAAACATAAAAAGTGTAATATGGCTATATATTTCCTATCTCATAATTAAGAATGCTCACAGAGGGAAGCTAAAGATTGGAAATAATTTATTGAATTGGAATATCTGGTGCATATTGCTGATATTAAATGTGTTTATACCTCCAACATATTTAAATTTTAACTCGGTTCATTGGGCAGAATATTTCCCATCCTTTTAAGGCATGAGCAATGGCAATGGGAAAATAAGGAGAATAAAAATATTGATATTGAGAAAAAGTTTTCTGATTTTCCCTCAAACTGTAAATGGTGACTTCAGAACATTATTGTTGAGCAGAGACAGCCTTATTTTCGTGCAATTGCATTTCATTAACCGCCCATTCACCTTATTCCCTTGCCACTTCCAATTCTCCACTCCTTCCCTGTGAAACTACAGGGAGACACATTGTTGACAGATAAAACAGAGTGGGAACCTGGTGACTGCAGCTTGTTGAACGTTTGCCCTGGTAACCATCAGCTACTCCTCCACGATAACTGCCCTGTGTGCTCTGTGGTCACCACATTCCTTGGCCTTTCATTCACAAGAGTCTGCAGTATCAAACCATCAGCTTCACCACATTATAGAGTCATAAGGAAATGGACCTTTCAGTCCAACGAGTCCACATCAACCATGTTCCCAAGCTAAACTATTCCTACTTGCCTGCATTTAGCCCATTTCCCTCCAAACACTTCCCATTTATGTATTTATCCAAATGTCTTTTAAATGTTGGAACTGTGCCTGCATCCACCACCTCCTCTGATAGTTCATCCCACACACAAACCGTGCTCTGTGTGATAAAGGTTGCCCTTCATGTCCATGTGAAAGCTTTCTCCTCTCACCTTAAAAATATGCCCCCTAGTTTTGAACTCTCCTACCCTGTGGAAAATACCCTTGTTATTCACCTTATCTATGCCCCTCTTGGTTTTATAAACCCCTATAAGATCACCCCCTCAATCTCCTGCACACCAGTGAAAAAGCATCAGCTTATCCAGCCTGTTTTTTTAATAACTCAAACCCTCCATTCCCAACAACATCCTGGTAAATCTTTTCTGAACCGTCTCCAATATTATCAAGCCTGCTCAAGGATCAACTGACAAACTGCTTCAACCCTCAACACTTTACTTTGAATCTCAGAGATGTAGATGACCTGTATGCCCCTGCAGGTTGCTTTCATGCAGGGACACACACACATCTCTTGCATCTACACCATATGCATCTGATGACTCTTACCTTGCTTTTGTTGCCCTCACTCTACATTTATTTAGAGTCTGATGAACCCTGTCTACTTCACTTTGCTTTGCTTCACTCACTGATTCAACCCTGATTTATGGACTCCTAGCCTCTGGGTAGGGACCACTGAACAGACCATGGGAGTGAACGTGTCTCCGTATGATGCCATGTCGTATCAACATCACAACTGAAACATTTGCCCTAGGTTTACATGACAAACGCACTGCTTATGCTTCAAGCAAATGGTCACGCATGAAAGTCAAAGGGGAGCATTCCTTTACGTGTGAAGGGTCAGTCAACATCACAGTCAGTCAAGGGGATCATTCAATTCCAGTTTGGGGAGTAGGCCACAGTAAATCAGGTGCCTGGTCCTAACTAGATTCTAGGGATCAGTGTCCTTGCAGTCCAGAGACTGAGCTACAATCAGTCCTGCAGATCAAGTGCATGCAGTCCAGGGATTACAAGGAAGTCAGGGTGCCGGGGGAACAAATTGAGCATGATGGCAGTGAATGGAAGCACAGTTAGTGATGATTAACGGGCAAGAAATGTGGCAAGCTGTCCCCAGTGAGTCAACAGGAAGCACAAGGGGCAGGAACAGTTTGTAGTTTGGGAGAAAGAGGTGAGTCAGAGCCATTGAATGGACATATTGTGTACAATAGTGAGGGTTCATGAGACTAAGTAAGATGCTGGTACAGATTAAAGTGTACGGAGGCGAGGAAGAATTGAGAAGATAGAGGCAATCCATGGAGCATGAATGATCATTGGCCTTCTTCCTGCATTGCTGGGTGTTCCACTTCACCCAGGACACAGCACTGGCCTTGGCTTCAATTTGGGTCCAACCTAGCTTGGCACGGTGGTGGGGCTACCAGTGGCAACCCTGAGGAAAAAGGATTGCCCGTCTGCCATCTCCTCATACACCAAGAAGGCCAGTTAACTTTCTTCAGAGCATGGAGAGAGATTTCCTTTCCTCTGGGCCATATCCTCAATGATAAAAGTCAAGCAGCACAGTGTGAGGGCCAGATCCTGACTTGCAGGGTCTAAAATGGGCTTTAAATATGATGCTAGTGACGTGGATGCATCCAGGACCTGACAATGGCACACATTACCATGTCTCTGGCCACACAACATCCTGAGAAAGTGGTCCAAGAGACTGGTTGCATAAAAAAATGAGGCGAAGAGCAAAAGATTAAATGAGTCTTGGTGTGAGCCATTGGGAACAAACGCAGACTGGGTAACTCAAAGCTCTCTCAGCAAAACACTTTCACTGAAAAGGAGAAAATTCCACCTATAGTCTGTCAGCTTAAGAGATGCAAGGTGCCTCGCTTATTATTTTACACCACACATCTCCTTGCTGTTCTTCTTTTTACATGTTCCCACATACTGCATTGTCAATCTGTCAGTTGAACATATGCTGTATTTTGTTGCAGTCTTGTCTTCATCAGTGTAACACTTGCAATAAATACAAAATAGATGTCATAATTTTCCACTTGTTTACAATGCTAACACATCATCAGATCTCCTCACTTCAGGAGATAAACCAAGTAGGAAAAACTACATCCAAGTTATCCTCACGAGATATTATTTGTCATGCAGGCTGATGCAAAACAGCAACTTTTCACTTATTTTTGTATGGCAAAAAATTTCAATTTGTTTCGACATGAATGTATCAGTTATGTTTGCATTATTATCTTAATGTTAACTCATTTCAAAGCTGCATGCGTTTATGACTGGTACCATAACCAGGAATTGAAATAATGAAGTCAGAAAGACTACACATCATTGAACTAATGGTTTATCTGTGGGGGATATTAAAGGTTTTGAGACCTTATTCAAAGCTGAGGAGTTGTAAATATTGTATCAATTGACTATCTTTATATATATGTTAGAGATACAGTAGTTGACAAAGGAGAGATCAGCAAGAACAATTTGGTAAGGGTCTTGTGAGAGAGCAGTAGTGGCCCTATCTCTGGGCCAGAAGATCCAAGTTTAAATTCCTTCTGCCACGGAGGTGCATCATAAAATGCCTGTGCAAGTTGATTAGGAAATATAAATGTAAGACTGGTTTGGAGGCTTCTGATGCAGTGTTAGTTTCCCTGTCTCAGGGCTAGAAGGTCACAATGAATGATATGTGGTCATGGCACTGGGTCATAACAAATTTCAAACTGGTTGATTGAACATTTTCTAAGAGCAGTTTTCACCAGTGAAGGTGAGTAGTAGTCTGCACTTAGGCCACACTGAGTATTGTGAATAAATCAATGTCGAAGACAGATTGACTCCTGCTGCTTCTTTGCAAGATGGGCGTTTGCAACGTTTCTCATTCAACTAATAACAGATTAGCTCGACAAACATCAAACTGCCATTAGTCAGACATTGTTCAAATAGGCCATCGTCCATTTTGCTAGAACAGATGAGTTTAACAATATAGTAATAGCGCAGTTTCAAGTATATCTTTTGAAACCTTCAGGACAGTTTGACATGCTAAAACATGATGGTAAATAAGATATATTGCCATACAGTTTTGTAAGTGGTGTTATGCCAGCTCAGGGACAGTTGTAAAGATAAAGACGCCATTTCTTTCAAATCAGAAGGTAAAGAGAGCCTTGTCTGCTCTCAGGTGGATTTGGAAAATCCTCCTAACAATTCAATGAAGACTGGAGAATTAACCCTGGTAATCTGCCAATATTTATCCCACAGCCAACATCACAAAAATAGACCATCTGCTCATTATCTCACTGTTGATTATAGATTTATGTGTGCAATTTGTTTGCTGTAATTATGATGTTCCTAAAGTACTCAGTTGTCTTCAAGTGCTATAGGATGTCTTGAGGCCACGAGAGATGTGATATAAAATCAACTTCCTTTCCTTTTCATTTTTGTATCATAGGAACTTAGAAACAGGAGAAAACCAACCATCCCTTTTGAGCTCGTCCTAACATTTTATTAAACCATGATTGATTCATATTCTATTTACTATCAATGATCCATGTCCTTTGATACATAAGTCCATAAGAAACAGGAACAGGAGTAGCCATTCGGCCCCTTGAGCCTGCTTCACCATTCAATAGGATCATGGCTGATCCAACATACTTCACATCCACTTTCCTGTCCTTACATCATAATTCTTGAATCCCTTACTGATCGAGGACATATCTATCTTTGCCTTAAACATGCAGAACGAGTCTGCCCCCACAGCTCTCTGCGACAAAAAATTCCAAAGACTCACAAACCATCTGAGAAAAGAAAGTCTCCATTTCAGTCTTAAATTGGCACCTCTTCATGCTGAGACTATGCCCTCTGGTCCTCAACTCTCCCATAAGGGTAAACATCCTCTCAGCATTTACCCTATCAAGCCCCTTAAGAATCCTATATGTTTCAATGAGATCACATCTCATTTTTGTAAACTCCATTCTTCCATTTGACAATCTGAATAATTCTAACACAGGCAACCTTTTCGTTGAGAGTATTCATGATTTCCATGACTTTATGTTATAGACAGCATGGGTGCAATTTTAACACGGCCCTCAGAGAAAATGGTTTCTAACTTATAACTTACCAAAATTCTTCGCAGTTTTAAATACCACAAATAGAACATCCTTTGATTTCTCAAACTTAACTCACCTTTATGCAATTCCTCAATCATAATTTATTTTCTTAAACTGGATCATGAGTTTGGTGAATCTGCAGTGTATAACTCCTATGGCCAAAGTATCTTTCATGAGTTTGGAATAAATTGCAAAAAAGGCATTGATATATGATCAAGGCTTTGTCTCAGTTATATATGTAGACTTGACAGAGTGACCAACATTCAATTAGCTGATCTGGGACAGAGCTAAGCTCTTGCAAATGTTCCCAGAGGGTCCAATGCTTCAAGTGTGTTTTTTAATGCGCGTAAATGTGATGAGATGTTTGGATCCTTTGCTCTCTATTCATAATGGAGGTTGAACTGAAGTTTGTGTGGAGCTCTGTGCACAACCCGATCAGAGAGCTCAGCACTAGCTGCTCCAATCTATAAAGCCAAGTACACTTTCTTGCTTCCTAAGGGCAGAGTTAATGTGCAATGAATTCTGTTTCACTCGCTGTTCGTGGGACAAATGTACCCTCCAGTTCAACTCGTTCATGTCAAACTCATGTTTATGGATAACGACTTGGGTCAAAGTTAAAATTCGCCAACACAATTTACTCTTCCAACTGGGGTTAGTAAGGGAGGAAGCAGTTCAAAATAAAAAAGTAAAACCAAGCCTCAGGCATGATCAGCTACAAGGAAAGACACGAGCCAAGACTCCCTGGGGGTGACAATCTCATTGTACTTCAGACTGATGTGAGATAGAATACAAATCTTAAACTTGGTTTGCAAAGCATTAGCCATCCACTTGAACGTTAAGGGACTAAGCTATTGATGTTAACTTCAATGTTCACAAAATTGAGTTGGAATGTGGGGAATCACACATAAGCAGAACTCTCCAGGGCAGGCCAATTAGAATTCACACCAAGCAGTGTGAAACAGCTACTTCATGACTGGAACCCCTAGCAGTGATAGACATACAGCCTTACACACTGTTACCTGGTATTTCTTCCTTGTTACAAATTAATTTATACATGATTTCTCGACTGAAAACGTTGAATTTGTTCATACTCAAAATCACTTGTTTTATTTTTCTTGGTTAAATGAAACATTGCTGTGATTGTTACTCATCACTGTTGTTCCAGTTAGATTGATTGGTTGTAAAGGCAGCGGGGATATTCTCGCAATGAAATAAACACTCACATTAACTTAGCAAGTTACCATTTTAATAATCATCTAATGTTTTACTTGAATACAGGATGACTCCATTTTTTCTCCTAATATCTCAAACTTGACCTCTTTCCAAACACTCCATTTATATTTCAAAAGTACAATCTAAATTTATCCCGCACATGGTTCAGAACAAATTTGACTTCCACATTGCCAATGAAAGAGGATACTCGCAATTATGTAGTATCTTTCTTGACCTTGGCATATTCCAGGGTAACTTACAACTAATGAAATACTTTCTTAACAGGCTGTGGTGACAGCTTTCAGCCTTATGAGATGATAGTTTGCATGGTGTTCATTGAAATCATGTTGGGTATTGCCTCTGTAGATCAGGAGTCCCAGTATGGCATTGCAGACGCTATCATTATTTAACAGTAAAGGAAGATGATGGACTGAGAATTCATTACTCCCTGGCCTTGGATTTCTCTGGATTCTTTACATGACCAGTTGAATTTTTTTGTTTCTGTTCAAATTTGCCAATGTCTTTCCAAAGACTTCCAAGATGGCGGCTGTGGGGTCGGCAGCGTTTGGTTCCTGAGCATGGGGCTTGGCCACTCACAGTTCATAAGATGGGTTCTGCCACATCCACATGGCTTCCATTGTTGTCTTTTTTTTTGCTTTGGTTGCACTGGGGCCTCCTCCTGATGCCTTCCCGGTGGGAGATCCGGGCCCCATGTATCTCCAAACCCCCCAGCTCTGTCTCAGGTGGCGGCACGGAAAGGTGAGACAGGACCCCATTGGTCGACTCAGAGCCAGGACCCATCAGTCAATGCCTGGCATCAGAGGAGGTGCAGTGCCCGCACAGCGTGACCGTCGCCAGGCGCAGATGCGGAAGCGATTTTGCCAATGGAGCATGTTGCCTGGACACCGGGGACAATGTCAGATGGTGGTGATTGAAGAAGCATAGGGCGTGAAGTCTACCGAGAGGGAAAGATGAACTTTTTGAAGCTGTTTCAGTTTTGATAATATCAATTTAATATTTTGCCACTCATACAATTTGTGCAGTAATTTATTCTGTAATCTAAGATGGTGCCAGAACGTGGTGATATTATCCACTTTTCACTGTACCTAGGTATAAGTGACAGTATGTTAAACAAATCAATCAAACAGTTCACCTTTAGTAATCATGACTGTCAACAACTGTCAGTATTAGAATCATAGAATCCCTACAGTGTGGAAATAGGCTCTTCGGCCCAACAAGCCCACACTGACCCTTGGAGCATCCCACCCAGACCCATCCCCCTATAACCCATCTAATCAACACCTCCCTGAACACTATGGGGCAATTTAGCATGGCCAATCCACCTAACCTGCACATCTTTGGACTGTGGGAGGAAATTGGAGCACCTGGAGGAAACACACGCAGACCTGGGAAGGATGTGCAAACTCCACACAGACAGGCCCAAGGGTAGAATTGAACCTGGGTCCTTGGGGCTGTGAGGCAGCAGTGCTAACCACTGAGCCACCGTGCCGAAGGGTCACTGAGCCTACAACATTAACACTGCTTTCTCTGAAGAGATGCTGCCAAACCTGCCGAGTTTTCCCAGCAATTTCTGTTTGTCTTTCTGATTTCCAGCATCCACAGTTCTTTGGTCTTAATTTATTGTTTAGTGGGATTCAGCATAAAGTGCTCCATCAGGATCTGTGGTCTGAGAAAGTTAAAACCTAGTCACTGATATAACACAGGAAACCAAATTTTGTAAAGCAAGCTTTCACAATCAGGAAATTGATTGGGGTCAGGAAAACTGGTTATTTTCTTGTAGGGGGGGAGGAATAATATCTGGCCAAAAGGAACTCACCAGTTCTTCCTTCAGCACAATTGTGGAATCTTTGCAATCAACTTGAGAGGGCAGAGAGGGGCCTTCCTTCATTTTCTACACTGAAAGTCAGCACTATTGGCAATGCAACTCTTTGTCACTAATAGTACAGTGTAACTAACCCCAAACAGTCTGATTCAGAGGTCAGAGCACAATCACCATGCAGCCACAGACAAGGAGTTATAGAGCCATAGAGATGTGCAACATGGTAACAGACCCTTCGGTCCAACTCGTCCATACCGATCAGATAATGTAAATTAATCTAGCCCTATTTACCAGTATTTGGCCTATATATTCCTAAACCCTTCCTATTCATATACCCATCCAGATACCTTTTAAATGTTGTAATTGTACCAGCCTCCACCACTTCCTCTGGCAGCTCATTCTATACACACATCATGCATCGTGTGAAAAAGATGCGCCTTACGTCCCTTTTAAATCTTCCCCCTCTCACCTTAAACCTATGTCCTCTAGTTTTGGATTCCCCCACTCTGGGGAAAAGACCTTGGTCACTCATCCTATCCATGACCTTCGTGATTTTGTGAACCTAAATAAAGTCACTCCTCAGCCTCTGACGCTCTGGGGAAATAACCTCAGTCTAATCAGCCTCTCCCTATGACTCAAACCCTCTAACCCTGGCAACATCCTTGTAATTTCCTAACATCCCAACAGGTCCAAGGTTCAACATTTCATGTGAAGAAATGCACCTCTGACAGTTCCAAACTCTCAGCACTGAAATAGAGAGTCGGGCAGGAACCTGCCTCACAGCTAAAGAGGAATTCTTCACACAGGCCTGATAATGTTTGGAGCCATTTTCTGCAAATGGCAATTGATGCTTGATTAATTTGTAAAGGTTAAAATTGTGAGCAATGGACTTTTTCTATATGAATGTAGAGAAAAAGCTGGGGTATGGAATTTAGTCACAGACTCACTTGTGTCCAGATTTCTACTGGACCCATCCGTAAAAGATTTTCATTCCAAATGTTTACTTCAAAGTAAATTGGCAAGATCATAGCCCAATGTGTCAACCAATCACAATCCTAGATTTTAAAACCAAAAGGACTGCAGATGCTGTAAATCAGGAACGAAAACAGAAGTTGCTGGAAAAGCTCAGCAGGTCTGTCGGCATCTGTGAAGAAAAAGTCAGAGTTAACATTTGGGTCCGGTGACCCTTCCTCAGAACTTAATCCTAGATTTGTTTGTGTATTCAAAACAGTAAACTGTGTTATGCATGCACGTTATACTTCGAGATAAACTGCACACTATATTCACACAGAGGCAATAGTTCTTTTGTTTGTTTATGGAATGTAGGTGTCATTAAAAAGGCCAGCATTCAAAGTCTTTCCTGAAATGCCCCAGAGAATATACCTTCTGAACCTGTGCAGTTCATGTGGAGAAAGCAATTGTGCAGACTCAGATGAATCCAGAACTTTGACCATGAACAATGAATGTGCAGTGATGTGTCTTGGTAAAGAAAGCTGTGTGGTTTGGAGCCAAGTACCTTTCAAGTTGTTGGTTTCCATGTACAAAAGAATGCATAAAAGTGTGTAAAGTGTACAGTAGAGGCATCCTACATCATATAGAATCATGTTGGTAAGCTGCATTATGTGCTTGCATTTAAAGCAAACCACATCATAAATTAACTTTGAGTCCAACTACTTTATATACCTGACTTGTCATGGTACAATGGTGCCACCACATCCTTTGAATATCTACCCTCACTTTTGACTGTGATTGTTATTCAATTACCTCTATTTTAGATGAGAATTCCCAGAGAATCAGTATGTTGACAGATCACAATCACCTGCCAATTCCATATTTTTGCTCTTTCTCTTCACATCAGTCGTTTTGAGGCATAGAATCCCTACAATGCAGAAAGACACCATTCGGCCCATCGAGTCTGCGCCTCCAAACAGAATCCCACTGCACACTATCCCCATAAACCCATTTTTACCATGGCCAATACACCGAGCATGCACTTCCTTGGACTCTGTGGGCAATTTAGCATGGCCTATCCACCTAACCCGTGCATCATTGGACTGTGGAGGAAACTGGGGCACCCAATTGAAACCCACACAGACACAGGGAGAACATGCAAACTCCGTACAGACAGTCGCCTGAGGGAGGAATCGAACCCGGTCCTCTGGCACTGTGAGGCAGCAGTGCTAACCACTGAGATACCGTGCTGCCCTAAAATGACTCTCACAATCTTCAAATAAATCATTTAAATCATTTTGTGAACATGCTACATTATTTATATGGAAAACAGTGCAACTTAACATATACCCCTTTGCTGTAGAATGCAGTGGATACTTACATACAAGCAATATATAACACTCCCATTGAAGACTTCATATAATTCCCTCCACATTATAAACATTCTTAGTTTCTTCCTCTTTCTTTAGTTAAAGCTGGTGCAGTTATTTGGTAAAATATTATTGTCTTTGGCATTTGAATGGATTCCCCAGTAGGCCCCTATTGAAAATCAAATTTCATTGAAACAAATTTACCTTGCATAAATCACAAAATGCTAGGATTTTTTGATTAAGTAAGCTGAACTATTATAGGCCTCGGGGAGATCTGTAAGCTCCATTTGCATCTCATCTTTCCAGCTTATTTTCTTGCTTCATCTAACATAATAAGAGTCTGTGATCTTCAATCAGCTTTACTGTTTGGCTGTCATGAAGAGACAGACATGATCTGATCACCATACAGGCGCTCACAAGTTAAGTTAATCATCAGTCATATTGTGAAGTCTCACCAATTGTTTCTTGTGCTTCTACAATACAAATTTCACTGAACATTTTCTGCAAATTAATTACCATTTTCAAAGCTGGTGTTACACTGACTTTTGTAACATCCATGCTAAGGTCTTGTACAGCCACAACATGATCTCCTATACTCAGTCCCCTGACTGATGAAGGTAAACATGCCAAATGCCATCTTCACCACCATGTCTACCTGTGATTTTATTTGATTTTATTTGTTGCAGCCATGTGTATCTAAGTACAGTGAAAAGCTTTGTTTTGCAAGCAGTACAGGCAGATCATAGCAAACAAGGTCATACAGATCATAGAGTGCTTAGACAGAGTGAGGCATACAAGGTTATGGCTGCACAGGAGGTGCACAAAGGAAGATCAATATTACTAAGATCAACATTATTTGAAGTTACAGAGTTTATTCATCAGCCTAATAAGCGCAGGGAAGAAGCTGTTCTTGAACCTGTTGGTGCCTGTGTTCAAACTTCTGCATCTTCTGTTTGATGGAGGAAGTTGGAAGAGAGCATTTACCGAGGTGGGAGGGGTCTTTGATGATGTTGGCCACCTTTCTACAGCAGCAAGCCATGTAAATGGAGTCCATGGATGGAAGGTTGGCTTCCGTGATGGTCTGGGCTGTGCACACAACCTTCTGTACTTTCTTACAGCCCTGGGCAGAGCGGTTGCCATACCAGGCCGTTATGCACACGGACAGTATATTTTCTATGGTGCATCTGTAAAAGTTGGTGAGGGCCCCTATGGACATGCCGAATTTCCTCAGCGCCTGAGGAAGAAGAGGTGTTGTTGTGCGTCCTTGACCATCACATCTGTGTGGGAAGTCCAGGACACTCCTAGGAACTTGACGCTCTCAACCCTCTCAGACTCTGCTCCTTTGGTGTAGATGGGGGATTGTCCTCCTCCTTTCTTTCTGCAATCAATGATCAGTTTTTTTTTGTTTTGCCGATATTGAGAGAGAGGTTGTTATCATTGTGAGACTCCACTTTCAAGGAACTATGTACCTACAACCCCTCGGTCTCTGTTTGCAACTCCCCAGGGCCCTACCATTAACTGTGTAAGGCCTGCCCTGGTTGGTCTTATCAAAATGGAACACCTCACATGTATCTGCATCAAACTCCATTTGCCACTCCATGGACCACTGGCTGATTCAATGAACATTGAGCAGGAAGAACCTCATCACTCTTCTGCAAAATAATGTCACAGGACCGTTTAGATATACCTGAGAGTGGACCAAAATGGTTCCTGAAATATGGCACTGTCGACAGTGCAGTACTGCAATGGAATGTCAACCTTAAATTTCTGCTGATATTTTTGAATACGAGACTATACAACACAAGGCAAGTGTCTTACCACTGCATCACAGCAAACATAGAATGTTAAAGAAGAATAAGGCCAGATATAATGTTTATCCCAAAAAAAGTTAATCATTTGGGAAGTTTAAAGTAGGAGAAATCATGGAATAGCCCATTATTTTCCATTGGAGAAAATTGGTTCAAGTAACACAATTTCATTCCATTGACAGTTGCAAGGCAGAGCTTTCTCAAATATTGTGAATGCTATTAAAGAATCCAAGAATCAAATTATCTCACTTCTTTTTTTTTAATTTCCTATAACCTCTCAAACGTGCTGTTTCACTTTCCAAGAGTTTGCAGTAAAGTCAGCAGGACAGTGGTGCAGATGGCAGGAGAAGGTTGATAAGCACTTTAATCGCTTCTTTCTATGCAGAGCAAGAATCTTTGAGATACAAGTAATATTTCAAGCATATCTTAAGTTCTTCTACCATATGGCTTCACATCGCATAGAAGCTGAAGTCTGTTGAGCCTCATAGCAACAGATTGTGCAACACATTAAGATATTTTGCTTGCCTGAAGCATGCAGATGGAGGACAGTTAAAGGAAAGATGTAAAGTTTAAGTTTGCAAATTGCAAGTTGCATTTTCACACACCTCACTGCCTTCGTCTCAGAGATTGATCAGGTACTTAGCACTTAAATGAATGTGAATAAAAATCCTTTTGCTTTAAATATACCTTGCATTGCAAGTCAGCCATTTTAACATTTCAGACAAGGACAGAGGAAAGGAATCAACATCTTCTCTCTCAACACTTCCCTCTTTCCCACTGCTCAAGCATGAGCTGCTGAACTATAGCTGGTTTGGGTGATAATGCTGACTCATAATCTGTACATACGTCTTATCAATATAAGTGATTGTAACTGAAATGAGTGGTTTATATTGTCTGAACACATCAGAAAACAAATAGTGTTTATACATTCCAGTGTAAAGCAAGATATGTAGAGTGTGATGAAAACTTTCTGACACTGAAAGTGATTATTTACAATTGGTAAATGTTATTTCTTTACATTTGAACTATTGTTGGAGGTTCATATTTAAAAAGAATAGTTACTGTCCCTTTGTTCCGTTTTAATTCTATCTTTCTTCCCTGCTCTTTATTTTGCTTTCTACATTAAATTTCACATTGAACTTAATATTCCAGTAAACATTTATGGTTCAGAAATTACAATCCTCTTTTATGATTTTTCAAACTTATTAATTATAGAGCCATACAGAATGGAAACAGGCTCTTCATTCAAACCAGAACATGCTGACAAAAATCCCAAACTAAGCTAGTCCCTGTTGCTCACATTTGGCCCATATCCCTCCAAACCGTTTTTATTCTTGTACATATTTAAACGTCTCTTAAATGTTGTAACTATACCAGCATCCATTACTTCCTTTGGCAGTTCATTCCACATGTGAACCACTCTCCGTGTAAAACAGTCGCCCCTCATGTCCTTTTTAAAACTTTCCCCTATGATCTTAACAATATGTCCCCTAGTTTTGAACTCCCCCACGCTAGGGAAAAAAAAAACACCCTTGCTATTCACCTTATCTATGCCCCTCATAATCATATAAACTTCTATAAGATCACCCATCAACCTCCTACTCTCCAGTGAGAAAAGTCCTAGCCTATCCAGCCTCTCCTGGTAACACAAACCCTCTATTCCCGGCAACGTCCTGGCAAATCTTTTCTGATTTTTCTCCAATTTAATGATATCCTTCATATAGCAGGGCAACTAGAACTGCACATAGGACTCCAGAAGAGGCCTCACCAACATCTTGTACAACCTCAAAATGACGTCCCAAATCCTATACTCAAAGGTCTGAGTAATGAAGGGTGCATGCTAAACACCTACTTAACCACCATGTTCACCTGTGATGCAAATTTCAGCGAATTATGTACTTGAACCCCTAGTTCTCTCTGTTCTACCATACTACCAGGGCCCTACCATTAATTATATAAGTCCTGCCCTTGTCTATTTTACCAAAATGCAATACCTCACATTTATCCAAATTAAACTCCATCTGCCACTCCTCAGCCCGTTGACCAATTGATCAAAATCTCTTTGTAATCTTAGAAAACCTTCTTCACTGTCCACTAAACCGCTAATTTTGGTGTCATCTGCAAACTTACTAACCATGCCTCCTATATTCTCATCCAAATTGTTTATATTAATTAAAGAAATACACAATTTTTTACCCTGCTAATGCATACCTCAGATGCCCTGTAGAAGGTACCGATTACAAATGTCTCTCTGCTTACATTAAGATTGAGTATGTAAAACATTAGAAAGCCCATGGTATATGTGTGTTGGACAACCGGTACTATTGTTTGCCACTGATAACAAAATCCATCTCTTCATGTTAATTGTACATAACAAGTGTTATTGGTAAGTTATATACTTGTGTTTTTGTCACCGATTTAAATAAGGTTTACTATGTTGTACGTTGAGTAGAGCTGAGTGCAAAACACAGGACCTTTTTTTGATATAATCCTATCCCTATCCAATAACAAATGTAGATAAAACTCTTCTATTGTCTTGTGTTCATTATATCTTTGGATGCCATATTTCATTTGTCTGTTCTACTTGCTGAACATTAGTTATTTTCCTTCTTTATGAAGTTAGCAAATAGGCTGTTTGTACAAAAAGTTTTCACAATTATGCAGTTTGTCATACAAACATAACTGGAAACATAACAAAAATAATGCCATGAACTTGCACATTTCAAGGGTAAACTGCAATTGAAAAGAAATCCAACTTGCATATAGGTCTACAATACTGTCACTTTGACTTTCATGTCGAGTGCAAACACTTCAGTATGGAAGTATCAGAGACTGATGCAGGTTAATCACATTTTACCGTTTAGTTACCATATATCATCTTCCTGCTCAATCTTAATGCCAACATGATTGTATTGGTGAATATACACCAACACAAGAGCAATCTGAACAGTACTCACATTATGTTTATGAAGGAATGTTCAGTCTTGATCATTATGTTCAACATTTCTATCGGTCCAGTGTCTTTCAGGCATTTTGTTTGTAACCTCAGTCAATTAAGGTAAGTGGAGACAATATTTGCTGGTTTGTATGTCTCTTAGTCTGTTAGTCTTTAGATACTCAATTTTGAATGCGAATAAGCAGGTTGCTACAAAACCTGGTACAGACTCAGACAAATGGCCTAATAAAGCAACAACTAGATTTTAATTAAGGTTCTGTCTGGGTCCAGATCCTAAATTTCTTTCAAGGATCTACAAATAATGGAAACTTGGATGTAATTTAGAATGTTGTTAATTGTTTCAGAACATCATGGATTGTCTCAATTGTTCTTGTGGAATTTGTCACAGCCATCAAAACGTGTGCAGAGTTTTCAGGGCAGGTTTTTAGATGTATGTTGTCTTGAAGCCTGTGCAATTAATTCTAAAAAAAAGAAATGCTATTACAGCTCTGTAGTTACAAAAATATCACTAGGCAGAAAAAAAGCTTCAAGAAAGATTTACATAATTGTAATAGTTTTGGATTGGCACAGTGTGACAGAGGTATGCACTCTAATGAATAACCCCATTATAAAATGTGTGGAAAAGTCTGCAGTTAAATTATGTCATTTGGTTTCTCAACAACTCTAACCTCATGCAATAAAAAATGCTGAATGGATTTCTATATTCATCTTCAGCATCTTGGATGCCAACTTTCTTTTATACAAAATGTCAGATCTCTTTGGTCATTTTATGTGGGGAGTGATTTCACAAAACTGAATGGCATTTCCCACAATCAAATTACGAGTGGCAATTTTTACCAATTAACCATCAACATTAAAACATCCATATTTCTAATTGCTCAAGTTACATGCAGGGCCTACTAAGGGAAACACAATAACACCAGAGGGTGAGGGGGATAGTTAGGAGACAGGGAGAAGGCTAAATCAAATAGAGTTGGAAGCAGGGATAAGGCACTCTATCACTGTAATGCTCACCTTTCAGATGTTAGCTAAACAGTTTCTAATCAACCTTTCTCAGAAATGTTACTCCACTCCTCTGATGTAGGTAGGACTTGAGCCTAGTTCTCCTGGCTCAGATGTAGGGACATTACCACTGCATTACAAGAGCCCTTGCTGTCAACCTTCTTTTTCTAATTAACCTGTTCAGAGATGTTAGTGCAAACTTCTGGAACAAGTGCCACCTGAAGCCATGTCTCCCAGGAATGGGAACACCTCTGATTCACAAAAGACCATCAAATTTCAGCCTTTTTTCACTTCTTTTAAATCAAAAAGGACTCTCACACACAAATGACTGCATATTTGTCCCATCACCAAATCCCCTGTGGTATTTTTGTCCATCTATTAACTACTACCAGTGGATCAACTCTGTTTCTGATTGAACAGTTTACATACTGAGTCCATCAATGCAAACCATCAAAGGTGAGGGAGAGGTAGGGAGAGTGGGATGGAGTTGGAAAGGGAGATGTCAACCTTAAACAAATTGATTGATTCCAAAGAGTTTTGCACATTGCATACGCCTGTAGCTATGGATCCCAACAACATGTGTTCTAACACAGCACTGGTGTTCATCTGAAGAAGCAGATAATTGCTGAGGTTTTTTCCTATCTATAAGAGGCAGGACAAATTCAATCCTGCTGTTTGCATTAGTGAAGTTGCTACAAAGCAACATTTACATGTCAGTTGTCTGCTTAATGATGCCCAAAATATATTCTGCAAAGACCACTTATAGCTGGACTTCATTACAGCCTCAGTCCAATCAGAAAATAAAAACAAGCTTAATTTCAACCTTAGGGTGAAAATGACTTTTCTTCACATCAAGGAAGCATTTAAACAAGTGTGGCAGCAAGGAGTGCCAATAAAATTGGAGGCAGTGGAAATTACCATAAAGCGAGAGTTATACCTGGCGCAAAGGAAGATGATTGTATTTGTTGGAAATCAATCATGTCAAATCCAGGAGATTGCTGCATGAGTTCCTCAGGCCTGTGTCCTTAGCCCAACCATCTTCCTGCACTTTATCAAAGACCTTCTCTTCAACTTAAAGTTGAAAATGGGGATTTTACTGATGATTTCTGGTTTTCATCTTCACTTGTAATTCATCAGATAATGGAACAGATGAGGCTGTCATGCAGCAGGAACATACCAGCCTTTAGGCTTGTGCAGATAAGTGAATACTAATACCTGTCTCACGCAGAATCAGACAATAACCATCTCCGACAAGAATCACTCTAACAATCTCCCTTTAACATTCAACAGAATTACTGTCACTGAATACTGCATCATCAAACTTCTGATGAATCACCATTGACTAGAAATGTAACTGAACTAGGCACATAAATCATTGCAGCAATAGCAGAAGTTAGATCCTAGGAATTCTGTGAGGGATAACTCGCCTCATGGGTCACTAAAGTATGTCTACCATGTTAGGATTGTCATGGAATATTCATCAGTGGCCTAGAGTAGTGTAGCTTCAATGATATTCAAGAATCTTGACACCATCCAGGATCTAACTGAATACATCTCATCGATCACTTTAATCATTCACTCTCTCCACTATCTGCACATGGTGTCTGTAGTAGGCATATATCTGAAGTGGCTGTCACTTCAGCAATCTCAGCTCTAAAGTAGAACTATGTTAGTCTAAGCATTAGTGCAGCACAAGAATATAAACTGATACTCCAATAACACTGAGAGAGGACTGACACACTGGACAGAAACTTCTCAGCCACTGAACTATATAGGATACGGTAAAAAAATGTTGGTTAATTTCCAGGTGGGACTTTCTTGATATTGAGACCAAAAATCCCACTTTCCCATGGCCTATTTGAATGGATTATTACTCATTATCACCTTATTACTATCTGATATCCCCTCATTATTGAGCACTTTCCCAATGCTCCACCCACCAAAAGAAATTACACATTGAGAATTCCTGATGTGAAAGTCAGAGCGGGAATGTGGTGACTCCAGCTTTCCATTTACTCTTCTGGTCCTCCATCTTGCATACCCAACACCAACCTCTCCACAGGCAGCGGCCATATGCACTCCAAGGCATGGGCATTGACTTCTGAAGCAGCCTCACCGCACCATCAAGGCATGTACCTGACCTCCATGCACTTCTGGAGTGAACTTCTAGAGTGAACAGGCCCTTCCCATTATGATGCTGTGACCAAGACACTTTGCAAGCAAGGATGGGTGCCCAGCTCATGGATTGAACTAGGATGTACCTCAGCGCTCTGCAGTTACTCTTTTAATGTTCCCTAATTAGTGACTATTTCAATGCTCCCACCATCCCTGCTGTACCATGCTTCATTACAATTTTCTCCATCAACCAGAACTTAAAACCTCACAGTATTTCTGTGATGCCTCGCTGTTTGGCACAGACACAAAGCCAGGCAGCTTGCCCCAGTTGGCATCTCATTAGTCAAGGGATGGACATGTTGCTGTATGGCACCATGCTGTGTCAGTCTCATGCTGGTATCTTGTTCCAGATGGGCATGTCAAACACACTGCAGGCGCATCAATCACGTCTCAACATATAAGAGACGTAGTGTTCAGTCAAGTCAAAGGAGACAGCTTTCATTCGGGGGTCCAACACAGTCAGTCAAGGGCATCCTGTGAATTTGGTCAAGGGACTGGACAGGGTCAAAATGATTTGGATCAGGGGATACAGGCTGTACAGCCCAGAGAGTGGGCCATGGAGAGCTCTGTCAGTCCATAGCAACCAGTCTGGCAAGGTGCGGGAAGACAGTTGTGGAGGTGTACTGTTATCATTCAGGCTTCTGGTCACTCATTATCCAGCGCTGTCCATCTCAGTTGCTCAAGGGAGTGAGCCAGAGAGTCCTATGGTTCTGATCACTAAAAGTCCAGGGGGGTACTAGAGGCTAGGGCTGCAGGAGGAAAGCTGGGAAATTTAACTATGGGGCTTGGAAGTAACGTGCTGGAAAGTAAAAAGGATGACTTTTGGGAAGGAGGGCGATTCAACATAGAAGTGGGAGAGGGGAGATGAAAGGGCATTGCGTGGTAATGTGGGAAGGGGGATCATCAACAATCAGTAGAATGGAGGAACTGGATCTGGCAAGTTGACACAATATGGCCGGGGCTCAGGGTGCAGGGAGGATGCATGGAGATTTAGATAGATGGCTTGGATGGGATTGATGGGTAGGACCACCGAGAAGAGAATGTGTCCATTTTGTGGTTCACCAATGGTAAAAAGTTGAGCTTGAGACTCACTGGTTGTGGATCAGCTGGTGCTTCCTGCTATCATGTTGTAAATACCCAATTGTCAATGGAGGTGAATACTGAGAGTGGATGGTGTGAGTGTTTCAATCTGTGAGGGAGAGCACTTTAATTTTGGGAAATGTGAAGCCCTTCAAAGAGTAACAGTATCATACAGACACCTCCACACTAAAGCTGACTGCTTTGGAAACCTCCATCATTAATCTCCTGAGCGCAGTCCAAATCCTAGCTGCAAACACTCTTGATGACATCACGCAGCACCAATCCCACCAATGGCGGGGATGCTCAAGCAATGTCATATGGCTGGAAAGATTGACTCCTGCTACCAATGTAGCTATCACCTTCTGAGTTCCCACTGCCTAATGAACCGCAAGAGCGGCTCACTTCACACCATAAGCCCGTAAGACCATAAGATACAGGAGCAGAATTAGGCCATTTGCATCCTAAACTCTCTTCGTTCCCACTTCCTCTTCCTTCCCACTACTTCTCAATGCAGTCCCAGTTCCACAGCTGAGGACAAGGAGACTGCCATACCTTTGGAGCCTGTTGGCCTTGGGGTTTTGATCAAGTGACCCTAGAAGTGTTTGTGTCTACAGGGCTCAGAGATGCTAAGCAAAGGCCACCTGGAGTGAGCTTAAAATCCTTCATTCCCTTTTTCCCCTTGCTGTTGTTGTTGAGCACCAAGGGCTAGGGTGATGGAGTGTTAGCCTGTGTGTAGACTCTCAGGGTGCTGCAATTTTCTCTCCATGGCCAATGCCAACCTGTCCATGGAGACAGACAGATTCTTACATGCCAGAGGCATCTGGGTCCCAACAGCATTGCTTTATGTCATGTTGCTCAGTGCCCCCACAAGCCAGCCTGCTGCTCCTGAGTCTGCTCGTGCAGGTCAATGAAGTCACATATTGCCAACGGCATGGTGTCCTCTCCTGCCTCAGGTTTAGCAGGTGCCTGGCCCATAGCCATCCACCGAGTGCCTGCAAACTTGGTTGCTTTTCTTCTTTGACCAGCTGTGGAGACATGGTAGTGGTGTGCTTGGCAGTAGGTGTTTCCAACTCTAAAGTGGTTGATGTTTCCATTGTCCATACATGATCTGCTAGGGAACGGAGAAGGCAGCCTTTGCCGATGTATCTTCCGCATCATCCGATCTATCTTCCTCAAAGGTGGAACAGGGCATGTCTTGCATTGCTGGCCACTAGACCCAGGATACCAGGGTAATGCCACTTGTACTTACAGGAGCCAAAAGAGAAACTGTGTCTTAAATGTGGGTGAGAAGTTGTGGCATGTTAACAATACATTTACAGTTGGGCTAATGGAACAGTAGTAATAAATGATGCTTCCTACTTGGATGCTGACTCATGTATGTATCTGCATCTCCACAGGAGTGATCCCAAGCCTCACCAACAATAGCTAAGTCCAACTGGGGGAAAAATGGTGAGTGAGTAGGCGGCACAGAAGGCTTTGCAGGGTTAATAGTGTGAGGAGTTGAGTTGGTCATGAGCATGTGAGAGAAAATATTGCAGACAATTTTTAAAGTATAGAGCACAAACCTAAGTGGGAAATGGTATAGTAACAGAGATGGAGTGAGTGTGAGTTAGCAGAGAGAGGCTGGTGGCATTTTGCCTGGCAGAGCAGAGACGGTTATTGCTCTTCATGCATAACTGCTGGGCATTTTTCCAGACCATGGAAACCACACTGACCCAGGCGGCAACTTTGGACCAGGCTATCAAGGTCTAGTGTCATGGCCTCCAGTGCCAATCTGTAGCGTGTAATGTGAATTTCAGTGCTCCACCCTGACCATCAGGTCCCCTGTACACAGAGTGGGATCCCAGTTACCCGTCGTCTTCTATGGGTAGGGATATTTGTCTCAATTTGTGTGGGGCAGCTCAAGACTGCCAGCACTTGACCGGATGCACAACAATCTTTTAAAAACAGTGCTGGTGGCTAGGGATCCCAGAGTATCCCAACAGTTGCAGATACCACCCACTGCCTACAGTGAGTGAAATATTCAGGCTGATGTTGAAGGAGCAGAGTGCGATATGGCAGTGGTATGTAGATAACGAGATGAGTTTCGGAAGATGGAGTGAGAAAGCTAGCAGGAGTTGCAGATATAAACCCTTCGCAAAACTCAACAAAGAATGGCTCTCGTCTGATTTCTTCTAAGATTTACTCCATTTTCCTCTGAATGACAACTTAAGGGCAGCACAGTGCCTCAGTGGTTAGCACTGCTGCTTCAAAGCAACCAGGGACTCGGGTTTGATTCTACCCTCGGGCGACTGTCTGTGTGGAGTTTGCACATTCTCCCCGTGTCTGCATAGGTTTTCTCTGGGTGTTCTCGTTTCCTCCCACAGTCCGAAGATGTGCAAGTTAGGTGGATTCGCCATGCTAATTTACCCATAGTGTCGGAGGGTATGTGGATTAGCTGTGGGAAGTGCAGGGTAATGGGGATAGGATGGGTGGGATGCACTTTGGAGGGGCAGTGAGGGCTGAATGGCCTGCTTCTGCACTGTTAGGAGTCTTTGATTAAATGAAGGCCCCATGTCATCTGTTCAGCTGATAAGGAAATTTCTCTTCAGTTGTCACTGAAGAACAGCAAGAACCCTCCTTCAAATTCCACCACAACAAATAAAGAAGTTGCTAGAAAAGCTCAGCAGGTCTGGCAGATTCTGTGAAGAGAAATCAGAGTTAATGTTTCAGGTTTGGTATTTTAAATCCAATAGGTTGACCAATCAAATTACATCTTGAACACAGCACCTTACACTTAGCTTTAAAATTAGAAAACTAATTATTAAAGGTGTAGACGATCTTCTTAACGTAATTGGAGGGGGTCTGGTCCGGTCCATGACATTTAGAAACTATTGTCATCTCCATATTGCTCTTGGATAAATATACAACACTTGCCTATAGTTCTAGAGGTGCATGCTTTCTTATGCAATTAACCTCAAATGCAACACTCTGTAGCCGTTGCAATGCGGAGAATTTTGAGCCAACCTCATGTGCAGCATGCATCTGAATAAACTGTACAAGCAGTAATCTGATATTAATCCAAGCATTGCACAACAAACAGCATAGTGCTCTTGTAGTTTTTCAAAGGAAATGCTGAGAAACTAGAGCAACCACGACAAGCAGGAGGCAATCAAAATGTCACTCTCTCTGTTATTTACAAATAGCATTTCATTCCAAACTTTTTTTGACCTTTGCTTTTCCTTCATGAACTTTGAGGAAAAGCTGATGTGATTTTTGATATTTAATGCTGCAACAATCACTTCACGCTGTCAGATACTCTATAGACTGCAGAATATTTTGGTTTTCACATGCCATGTCATAGTCCCTTTTATTGCTGTTGGAGGTTTGTACTGAGTTTAGTTTGTATGTATGCTTAGTGCAGACTGTCTGTCTCTTGAATAACAAGCAATGTTTGGAAAGGAGCCAGAGATAGAAAAGTTGATAGGTGTTGTCATACGAAAGGGTAAGTGACAAGAGTAAAAATGATAGTAACAATGTGCCTGCACCGAAAATCAAAAATAAAGTTGCCGCTGTGCCAAAAAGGCCTTAGGCGTTTTTTTTTCAATTAGATATAGGGAGTTCATACAGAACTTGTGCATTATAATTGTGCAGTTTTATTGATTCAGGTAAGTTTCTGTGAGCTCTTCTATGGAACTTGGACATTCTTAAGATTTAATTAATTAATTTGAATTTAGTTAATTAACACTGACAAATATGAGGGCACAGTCCCTCCCGTCCTGCAGAAAATAGTTAGATCCAAGCCATAAAGGATGCAAGGGTGTGTTTAACCATTGATGCGCCACCCCTAGTGTTAAAGGAAGATATGAAAACAAGACTGAAAGTATAATCACACAGCTTCTTCCATGTTAATGAGAGGCTTTTTCAACTCTGCAAAATGTAAGTCAGGTGCATTAAGCAAATTAGTGAGCTACCTTTCTGTAAAAGTCATCAGCTCCACTAGTGTATCTCCTGGAAATTTTACATTAAAAAATAGTAACTAGGAGCAGGAGTAAGCCATTCAGCCCCTTGAGCCTGCTCCAAGATTCATTATGAACATGGCTGACCATCCAACTCAACAACCTGTTCCTAATTTATACCCATATCCTTTGATCCCTTTAACCCCAATTCCTTCCTGGAATCATACCATGTTTTGGCCTCAACTGCTTTCTGTGATAATGAATTCCATGGCTCACCAATCTCTGGGTGAAGATATTTATCCTCATCTCTGATGTTTTGAAAATATCTTTTAAGATTTTAGTCAGATGATATCATCTCTTCAGAATAAAATTTGACAGCATGACAAATGGAGATCCATGTCAATGCACTATTACAGTTCAGCCAGGCTGAGGTTAAAGCACTGGAACATGTTTGTGTGCATTCTAGATCATTATGAGCCACTCACAATTGTTAGATAATAAATAGAGAAAACATAAGAAACATTCCAGCAGCATCTCTGGAGAGAAAAGTAGACTTAACATTTCATTATTGCTGAAAAAAGTGCATTGTCTTGAAGCTTTTCATCTTGCACTCATCAGGACATTTCACAAGAATGCAAGTTCTAGGGGAAAACCAGCATTAAATCCTCCTCTCTCAGTGTGACAGTTGGTTTTGAAAACCTTTGCCAAGCCTCCTAAAGCTGATGAAAAACTTTGGCAACCTGTGTCTTTTTCCAGCAATACTTACATTCTGTACTACCAAATAATGTCAATAAACTTTCTTTAGGACTTCAAATTCACCAGGTCACAGATCTAACAGGTTGTGCATGAGTCCCGAGTCAAGAACAGTGAGAAGGGGAAAGAGCTAAAGGGAAGTAGGTCTGTGATAGAGTACGAAATAGGAGAAATTAAGTTAAAGGAAAGTCACCTTTGCCCTGGTGGATTGTAGGGCTCCTCCCCCATGGAGCAAATAAAGAAACAAAATATCGCTTTATCTCCATTTTCCAGTTCTGACAAAAAGAGTAAATAGCCTGAAACAATGTACTGCTTTCTCTCTACCTAGACCCTCCTAGGCCTATTGAGTCTTTTGCTGCATTTCCTGTTCATTTCAGGCTTCAAGTGTACTTTGCTTTTAACCATACGTTAGGTCACTGATTGTAATTTTAGACTTCCCTACTGAATTGTTAATCCAGTGCTGGGTCTCAAATATTAATATAAGTGAAAATCATTGGAATTGACATAACGTTCTCTTCCTTCAAGAACCAATGTAAACAATGTGACTACAACCCCTGAGGGGATCATTAACTATGAGGCCTGTGATTAATACCAACGCATTACACAATAATAGATCTAAAATATCTCATTCACAAGTAGGTTGTGCAATGTTGCACTAAGAAACAATCCCTGATGCACTCTACATATTTGTCTTCCATGTTAATCTTGCCAAGTGAAGGATCTAGTTATAGTGGGAAGTCACAGGGCTTGGGGGAAAATGCCTGAGAGATAGGATAGTAGCTTGTTGGGAAGTGGGGACAGCATTGAAGAGCAGGTCTAATTTTAGCTACTTCATGGCAGGGTTCCAGATCTGATGAAGGGTCTAGGCCCGAAACGTCAGCCTTCCTGCTGCTATGATGCTGGTTGGCCTGCTGTGTTCATCCAGCCCTGCACCTTGTTGTCTTACCTCTCTTGTAGATGTTGCTGAGAGGTGACTGATATATTCCTGCAACCTATCTTTAGTACGATGGTTGGATTGGATCAGAAATAAATAAAACCAATAGACAAGGTTAAGCTCGAGGAAAATACGATGGAAATGTATGTGCCAGGAAACTTTTGTCGGGAAGAACAAACCGAGTTGAGAGGAAGTGTAGATTATGTACACGATTTTATATTACTGGCTATTAGTTCTTTGCATGGACCTTGCTGCATAGAATGATGCAACCAAATAATAATGAAGATGCTACCAACAAGATAAAGTGTAAGAACTGTTACAGGAAGCAAGTGTGGCATACACAGGACATGGTAGAATTTAAAACTTATTTTGAAGGAAAGAAACTTGAGTCACAAACCAATATCCTCAAATTAAGAAAGGGTAATTATACAGCTCAGAAAATAAGAGTTGTCTCCTGGAATGAGACAAAGGAAAGGATTGGATGAGACGAAAGTGGGTGCAGTTCACAAAAGTTGTAAGGTTCTCTAAAGTAAATGAGTAAGCACTGCAGTAACCAATCAGGGCTAGACTGGCGAGGAGATTGGGCTCAGAGCGAGTGAGTGAGGGAAAATGGTGACAGTGGTAGAGTATGATGCTTGGTAAGAGGTAGGTGTGGTAGCAGAGATAGAGTGAGTATGAGGTAGCAGAGAGAAGATGGTGGCACTTGCTCTGGCAGAGCAGCAAATGTTATTGACTTTCTTGCAGCACTTGCTTGGCATTCCTCCGAGCAGCTGATACTTCAGTGACCCAGGTGGCAATCTTGGACTGAGCTGGCAGGGTCTGGTGTCATGGTGTCCTCTGCCAATCTAAGTAGAGCATGGCCCTCCTGTATACCACTCTGCACACCAGGGCCTTTAGGTTCCTGCTTGCAAAGCCATTAATTTCTCCCTGTCTGCTACTTACCTGGAGTAATGTTCCGAACTGTACAGGCCAGCTCTGGACTGCCAGACTTGACTGGGTGTATGACAGCCTTTGAAAGATGGCATCAGTGCCAGTGATTCAGGAATATTCTGTCACTATTGAGCACTTCTGACTGCAGTGAGTGGGAGAACCAGGCTTGCATCAGATGAAAGGAGTGCCCTACGGGGCATGTTAACTGGCCAAAAGGCAAGTTTGGGATGATAGCATGAAAAAACACTCAAGGTCTCAAGGATGAAAAACACCTCCAAGAAACTCAATGATTTCTGGTAAAATTCAGTCCATAATCTCAATACTGGTAAGCATAAAACTGTCATAGTTTTTTTTTTGCAAAAGTCCAAATGGTTGGATATTGGATACAAAATTGGTTTAATGGTAGGAGAGAAAGAGTGGTGGTGGAGGATTGTTTTTCGGACTGGAGGCCTATGATTAGCAGTGTTCCGCAGGGATCAGTGCTGGCTCCATTTTTGTTTATCATTTGTATAAATGATTTGAATGAAAATAAAGGAGGTATAATTAGTAAGTTTGCAGATGACACCAAAATTGATGGTATAATGGACATTGAAGAAGGTTAACTAAGATTACAAAGAGATCTTGATCAATTGGGTCAATGGACTGAGGCGTGGCAAATGGAGTTTAATTTGGATAAATGCAAAGTATCGCATTTTGAAAATACAAACAAGGGCAGGGCTTATGCAATTAAACGCAGGGTCTTGGGTAATGTTGTAGAACAGAGAAACTTAGGGGTTCAGGTACATAATTCTTTGAAGTTTGCATTATATGTAGACAGATGGTTAAGAAGGCATTTAGCATGCTTTCCTTCATTGCTCAGATCTTTGACTATAGGAGTTGTGATGTTACGTTGAGGTTGTACAGGACATTGGTGAGGCATCTTCTGAAATACTGTATCCATTTCTGGTCACCCTATGATAGAAAGTATGTTACTAAGCTGGGGAGGTTTCAGAAGAGATCTACCAGGATGTTACCAAGAATGGAGGGTTTGACTTATAAGGATAGGCTGGATAGGCTGGGAGGTTTTCCACTGGAGCCTAAGAGGTTGAAGGGTGACCTTGTAGAGGTTTATGAAATCATGAGGGGCATAGATAAGGTGAATGGCAGATGTCTTTTCCTTAGGATGAGGGATTTCAAGACTGTGGGCATATTTTTAAGGTGAGAGGAGAAAGATTTAAAAAAGACATGGGAGCAATTTGTTTTAGACGAGAGTGGTTTAGGTGTGGAATGAACTTCCAGACAAAGTGGTGGATGTAGGGACTTTTACAACATTTAAAAGACATTTAGCTAAGTACATGAATAAGAAATGTTTGAAGGGACATGGGCCACGGACAGCAAGGTGGGACTAGTTTAGTTTGGGATTATGGTCAGACTGAAGTGTCTGTTTGACTCTATTTTTTTCTTCATTTGTTCACGGGATGTGGGTATCACTGGCTGGGCAGCATTTATTGCCCATCCTGAATTAGGGAGACAGCACTTAAGAGTCAATCATATTGCTGTGGGTCTGGAGTCACATGTAGGTCAGACCAGGTAAGGATGGAAGTTTCTTTCCCTAAAGGATATTAGTGAATCAGATGGGTTTTTCCTGACAATCAGCAAAGGATTTATGATCATTATTACACTCTTAATTCCAGATATTTACTAAATTCAAATTCCACCATCTGCCAAGCGGGATTCAAACCTGGGTCCCCAGAATGTTATCTGGGTCTCTGGATTAACAGTCCAGCGATAATACCGCTAGGCCATCACCTCCGCATGGTTCACCCATGTCCTTTAGGAATGAAAATCTGCAGGCTGAGATGTGACTCAGGCCTACAGTAATGTGGTTGACAATGCTCATTTTGGTCCTAGGAAGCCGCTGAGTTCAAGGACATTACAGGATGGGCACTAACTGCTGGCCTTGCTGGTGATGGCCACATCTAACGAATAAATAAATAAAGACACACTGTTCCCCAAACCCTGTAGTTCCTCTATCTTACCTACATTTTATTTATCATATCTTATAATTATCTTATATCAGGAAAGTTAGGAAAAACGATCAGTTGAAGAGTTAAGCAAATGAAATATTAGTTTTGTTTCAGTTGCAACATCCTAGCTCCGAAGTCAGAAGATATTCAACATGAGCCCTACTTGAGGAACCTGACCACATAATTTTGGGTGACACCGCAGTGCCAGACCAAGGGAGTGCTGCACTATTCGATGTGTCAATTTTTAATGCAATTTTATTCTGAAATTCCAATTTGCCTTTTCAACTGCATGTAAGATATCCCACACCACAATTTGAAGAAGAGCAGAGGATTTCCCACAGTTTCTTGATCAAAACTCCTCACAAGCAGCTAAAGCATGTCATAAATGTTCACATATCTAATTTCAGCTACTGGGACCTTACTGTGCTCAAATTGATGATCATTATTGCTAGATACAGCTGTGAATACAAATCAAAGAACATTTGTTGACTGTTTCAGAATGCCTTAAGGGTTATGAAATGTGTTGTATAAATGACTTTCTTCCTAACACTCCTTTAATAACAAGACCATTAATTTCACATGCATTGCTGGAAAATCTGAGCTGGGAAATATAAGCAAAACTCCTGCATTGTTCTGTAATAAATGTATAATTTGTCCTATTTAATCATTGATAATTAGCGGTCCTGGACTTAAATTGTACATTGGATGACATACAATAACATTGTGAGAAATACCGTTAGATATTAGTCAGTCATTTACCAATTGTTCAGTGACTGCAGGTCACAGCTACATTAGTACAACTTTTGTCTTCAGTTTTGATCGGATTTATTTACGTCAATGTAAAATATTCATTTCACTCTTGCAGCTAGATTGACCCTGAGCGACAACAATATAACGTTTGGGTATTGGATTTCATTTGTCTTTCTTTGAATAATTGAGCCTGTGTCATTTTTTATTTAAACTCTCTTCAATTACCATGTTTCAATGCTACAATGCTGTTTTGAAGTTACAGTGACTCTTGGGACAGCCAAAATTGTGATAAAACAGGTGCCTGCTGTAATACACTGATATGGAATATATTGCCCGTTAGACTTTCTTCTATCTTTTATTTTTGAGTTTTCATTTCCTAGCGCAGTCAATGAATAAATAACTTGTCATTAATCTGGGCTCCCTTTGCTATATTCCCTCAGCAGATATTCATCTTGAGATATAGTTCATTTCTAAGAGTGGCTTATAACTTTAATGTAACACTTACAAATTGGGTGTGTATAATGGATCATGCAAAAGATGTCACAAGGGCTATAGGATGAATTATAGGCTTCAGGTTGAAGCTGAGAAGATTTGTCAAGATCACATGTTCAAACTGCAGTCTTTAAACCTCATTGTACACCTTATATAACATAGTTGCAGTGCCTTACATTCAATATTTTCATTGCTTTGGATTCCAGCAGCAGTTTCATCACAGGCACACACGTTTGTCTTAAAACCATGAATGTATCATAAGTTTCATTGCCACCTTATTAAAAAAAAGCCTCAATTCAAAATTCCAAGTACAATTAACTCAGTTGGTCTTTTCACTGTTAAGTGAGGAAATGATGTACTGCAATGTCATTGATGGTCTATTCATTCTATTGTTTATAGGACGTGTTGCTGAGCTATCTCCTATTTTTACAATTAAACTCTTGGTTTTCCACAAAGACTTTGAGATCACTTCATCTTTTGATGGTCCACGTGCCAACCTGGAAGCTGGCAGAGACCAATTCGGCTTAACACTTCAGTGCAGTTCTGAGATAAAAACCAATTTAAAATTATCAGTGGAGCTTACAGTGTGATTCATTTCTGCATGCTGGAGGCCACATATATTTACACACAGGACACATACTCCATCCAGGCAAGAGGAATTTGAGGATGCATTTTTTTTTCATTGAGAAAAGGATTATGGGGACTGCAAGACTCTGCTGCATTCCCCCTGGCAATGTCCAGACCAAACAAGATCTATGGGCCTGATCTGAATTTGAACAGCTAACCAAAAGTGATAATTAAGGATTTCTACTGTACCTCCATGCCAACCATGATTCAACCAACCAGTACCCTTTTCTCAAGCTGTGTATGTTGGTATTTTCTTTCTATGTTTGGTTTCTTGCACATCAGTCCTGATGAATGCAAAATGTGGAACTTTGATTTCATATCTCTTTTTAATAACATTTGAGTTGTAAGGAAGTTATCCAGGAATTCTGACTGACATTTGCTCCTTGACAAATTATATGAGCATTGAACTTATGACTGATTGTGTTTTGTTGTTGTACACAAATCAATGATCTGTTATCGAATAGGCAGCACTGACAGTACCACACTTCAAATAGTACTTAAGTGATGGTAAAGGGCTTTGAAACAGCACATGATTGTGAATTTTTTTCTGTACACGAAAGTTGTTTAGTATTGAATTGAAATTCAATGTGAAATGTATAATCTGAATATCCTTTCTAATTGTTAAACCAATTTATTTCCCAATAGCCACATCATAGCACAGAGCTCAAATATTGCTGAGAAAAGAGATGCACTTAATCAGTCCATGCTTGCAAACAACAAAAAGACAAAATAATTTCTGTTAGATACGATTCTGTGATTGGGCAGCACTTCCTGAGTATGCAAATAACTTGGCTTCCTGAGTGTGCAATAATGTCCAATTTAGGAAAATCATTAAAAATGGCTCATTTGTACTTACTGGAAGCAATACATTTTCATATGCGGGGACCTACTGTCTTAAAACAAAAGGATATGACTTGCCACAAAAACAGAAATTGCTGGAAAATCTCAGCAGGTCTGGCAGCATCTGTGGAGAGAAATCAGAGTTAACAATTCAGGTCCAATGACCCTTCCTCAGTTCTGAACTTTTCCAGCAACTTCTGTTTTTGTTTCTGATTTCTGACATCCTAAGTTATTTCATTTTTTATTCAGGATATGTCTTGTATCTGTCCTGATATACCCAGGAGTTTGCCAGTCTATTATTCGCCATTTCTTTTACAATGGCAAGATTATGACCAATCAGAGCCAATTTACTAACTAGTCAGCCTCCTTTTCTCTCATAGGATAAATTACTCTAATCATTTGTTTTGTTGGGATTCTTGCAATTATACTGTGATTGTAGGCAAACTGGCTGGGAAGGGTTTGCAGCAGTGAGAATCACTGTGAAATAGACTGAGCAAGGGAGAGGACGAGCCCATGTTTCCTTAACAAAGTGATTGAATGAGTGAGATAAGAAAAGGAGAGTGTACCACAGTTTCTTAAAGAGCAGAAGAGAGGTGGAATCAATAGCACGAGATGAAGAAGTGGGTCAGTAGCTTCATAAAGAGACAAAGGGAACTGCATGAGATGTACATTGATGGTTAGAGATAAAACCTGGGAGTAAAGAAATTCTTCAACTTGTTTCTATATATTCATTCACAGGATGAGGGCATCAACTGGCTAGGCAGTATTTATTGCCCATCTCTAATTGCCCAGAAGGCAGTTAAGAGTCACCTACATTACTGTGGGTCTGGAGTCATGTATAAGGGCGGCAGTTTCCTTCCCTAGAGGACATTAGTGAACCAGATGGGTTTTTCCAACAATCATTAATGGGTTCATGGTCACCATTTGAGTCTTAATTCCAGATTTTTATTGAATTCAAATTCTACCATCAGCTATGGCAGGATTCAAACCCAGGTCACCAGAACATTAGAGATAACAAGGTGTAGAACTGGATGAACACAGCAGGCCAAGCAGCATCAGAGGAGCAGGAAACCTGAACTTTCGTGTCTGGACTCTTCTTCAGAAATGGGGGAGGGGAAGGGGATTCTGAAATAAATAGAGGGGGGGGGAGGCGGATGGAAGATGGATAAAGGAACAGATAGGTGGAGAGGAGACGGACAGGTCAAGGAGGTGGGGATGGAGCCAGTAAAGGTGTGTGTAGGTGGGGAGTTAGGATGGCGGTTGGTCAGTCAAGGGAGGACGGACAGGTCAAGGAGGCGGGGACGAGCTGGGCTGATTTTGGGATGAGGTTGGAGGTGGGGAGATTTTGAAGCTTGCGAAGTCCACATTGTGAAGTCCATGTGGACATCACAAGCTTCAAAATCTCCCCACCCCCACCCTCATCCCAAAAGCAGCCCAACTCATCCCTGCCTCCCTAACCTGTCCATCTCCTCTCCGCCTATCTGCTCCTTTATCCATCTTCCATCCGCCTCCCCCTCTCTCCCTGTTTATTTTGGAATCCCCTTCCCCTTGCCCATTTCTGAAGAAGGGTACAGACCTGAAACGTCAGCCTTCCTGCTCCTCTGATGCTGCTTGGCCTGCTGTGTTCATCCAGCTCTACACCTTGTTATCTCAGATTCTCCAGCATCTGCAGTTCCTACTATCTCTGGCAGATACATGTGACTTTGTTTTAACCATTAATGAGATGCTGAGAGATCATTTGGTTAGTGGGATTAAGACGTAACCAGGTAAAACTGCCTACCAGCTGAAGCCAAATGGATTTTAAACAGGCACTACAACTGGCTTTATCAATGGATAATGAGGCAAATAGAACTTATGAGTAGCAGGGTATTCTGATGGAAGCAGACACCCTCGCCAGTCCACCCAAGTTTAGGGAACACCACGTGTGTGAAGACAATTGCATAGCCTCACTCAGGATATATCCTGAACAGAGGGACTATGGGTCAGCCCACAGCAAAACCCCAAACAAAGCCAAGTCTCAACCAAACAGTTAAAAATTTTCTTCAGGAACCAGGCCAGCAAGCCGCTGTAGTTGCTGCCTGTGTGCAGACTCCAGGCAGCAAAAGGGTCTTACTAAACCTAAATTGAGTAAAAGAATTCATAGGCTGGTATCCAGGAAAGTGCACACCCTGGGTAGTGCACCTATATCTGGTTTGGAACAGTGAAATCACTTTCCAACATCCAAATCAGAACAAAACAAAATAAATGTCTAGTTAAACAACCAACCAGTTCTAATGGAAGCTAATACCAGTGCAACCATATCAGTGATTGCAGAACCAGGCTTTAACAAAATTCACTCTGGACTCCGACCCTTAAGTTTGTGCAAGACCTTGGCTGGACTGAGAACCTAGACCGGGGAACCTTTACAGATAAGAGTACAACTTTGGTTCCGGTCTCATATGAGAAGCACCTGGTTCAGTTACCACTGACTATAGTAAAAGGCTTGGGCTCAAGCTTGATGGGGCAAAATTGGTTGAGAAAGATTCACCTGGATTCGTTCAATATTTCTCAATTAGAAAATGGCTGCCTGAGTGAAGTTCAAATTGAATACCCAAACATTTTTCAGGAAATTCTGGGGGCATCGAAGGAGCCAAGGCCACCTTGCATGTTGACCAAGAAACAATTCCATGATTCTGAAAGGCCCGCTCAATGCCATTTGCTTTATGGGCAAAAGTAGAGGCAGAAATCACAAGGCTGGAAAGCAAAGGAACCATCAAACCAGTCCAGTTTGTGGAATGAGCAGCACTGCTCATACCAATTGTGAAGCCCGAGGGGTCGGTTCGCTTAGTTTGGGATTTTAAACAAATGGTAAACAGCTTTTCGCAGCTGGATAAATAGCCAATCCCTCACAAAGATGATTTATATGCAAAGCTGGCAGTGGAGCTGTCCTTCACGAAGCTGGACACGAGCCATGCATACTTGCAATTATGGTTAGACGACGATTCCCAGAAGTACGCTACAACTAATATCCACAAGTGTTTGTACCAATAAAAGAGACTGCCATTTGGAGTATGCGAATGCAATAAAAAGAAGATGGAGAACATTTGACAAGACGTACCCCAGGTCAACATTTATCCAGATGATCTGCTAATAATAGGGAAGAAGAATGAGGAGCATTTAGTGGTCTTGGACATAGTCCTTAGACTTTTCTCCCAGATGGAAGTCCACCTTCGAAGTGAAAAATGTGTGACCCAGGCACGACAAATGACCTACTTGCACTACAGCATTGACAAGGCCGGGTTACACATGTTGGAAGATAAAGTGAGGGTGATCAAACTTGCCCTGGCTCCCACATCTGTATTGGAGCTTAAATCTTTCCTTGGGCTGGTGAATTCTTACAGAAAGTTCATACATAACCTAGCCTCCATCCTGGCACCTTTCCATCAACTCTTGAAAAAGGATCAGCCTTGGAAATGGTCATATAGCCAAGCCATAGCTTTCAGGGAAGTGAAGAAACAGCTATCATCCTCTAAGGTGTTGGCACACTACGATCCCAAGTGAGATCTGGTATTGACATGTGATGCTTCCTCATATGATATCGGGGTAGTATTAGCTCATAGGTGGTTCAATGGAGAGGATTGTCCAATAGGGACTTTGGCTAATGCAGAGTGCTCCTAGATAGAGAAGGAAGGTTTGGCAGACATGTTTGGAGTTAGGATTTTCCACCAATACCTTTATGGATGTAGATTTGTAATAATAATGACAACAAACCCCTGCTAGGTTTACATAAATACGACAAGGCTGTGCCACCTTTAGTTTCAGGCTGAATTCAGCGGTGGGCTCTAATACTATCCGGGAGGCCAAGTAACAAATGCGGATGCAATGAGCTGCCTCCCACTGGTAGATACACCTCGAGTGGCACTGCCACTGGAAGAGTCCGTTATGGTTTTAAATTCTCTGGACACACTTCCGGTCATAGCAGACAAAACAGACTTTGGACGCAGAAAGATCCGGTCCTGGCAAAACTGAAACAGCTGGTGGTGCTGGGGGAGACCAAAGGTACTTCACAACCAGAATTGAAAACTTTTTCCACCTGGAGTGACCAGATCACCGTAGAGGATGGCATATTATTATAGGGAGCAAGAGTGATTGTCCCGAGCAAAGGCCATTGATAGTTAATGGCTTAACTCCACCAGGGTCATCCAAGAGTTTCCAAAATGAAGATGTTGGCAAAGTGTTATGTCTAGTAGTGATTGTAATGAGGTCAGCCAGATAGACCTCATAGAATATAAGCTCCCTGATTGGGGATGTTAATCTGGTCCAATCAGGGAGCCCTGGCTGACAGATAAGAACAGGAGTGTCAGACATACTCACACTCCGAGAGCTGGCTCTGAGGGAGCTGGATCAATGTCAAGGACTCTCCACGTGTAAATAAAGGGTGACTTGGTGACCAGATATCAGCCTTTTTAGTGTTTTCTCAAAACCTAGTGGAAAATTCTTATTTAAAACCTGATATAGATAAGGTATTTAATTGGTCACCTTTATAACTCTACAAAAATAACGCATTGTGGAGCTGGAGAAACACAGCAGACCAGGCAGCATCAGAGGAGCAGGAAAGCTGACGTTTTGGGTCAGGACTCTTCTTCAGAAATGAAGAAGTGTCACGACCCGAAACGTCAGCTTTCCTGCTCCTCTGATGCTGCCTGGCCTGCTGCATTCCTCTAGCTCCACACTGTGTCATCTCTGACTCTTACTATCTCTAAATCTACCCAAATGTGTTACTGTGTTTTGCCATGAGTCATGGTGTTGTGAGACTAGAACAATGATGCACTTCCCCAGTCTCAGTCGTGTCACTATCCATTTAATACATTCTTAGACTGGACACAGAAAACTCTCACTAACATACCTGCAGATGATCATTGTTGTGTTTATATCAGCTCATCTGATTTTAATCATCTTACCGAAACACATATAGAAATTAATGTTCAGTAACGATGATCCAGGATAATTTTAGGAGTATCTGTATCAGGAAACACAATATAGCAATATCTAAATTGAGAATTTTCAGGAAATAGAAGTACAACAAAGAAACATAAAGGAAAAATATAGGAACAATTATCAACTCTATGAATCTTCTTGCTAACTGGCCTCTGCCCATCTTGGACAATCTGCTGGTTGATAAACAACCTTTCTTGAATCTTTCAAATGAGATTATTTGAAGAGTATCTCAATTCAATGCTGTAATGGGTCATATATCAGCATAGGATTGTGGATCTCTTTGATTCTGCGATGGTGCCAGATAGTAAATTCTCATTTAAGCCCCATTGTCTTCGTGCTTCCAGTCCAAGGTTATGTTATCAATATTTGTCTTCCACTCTTACTTTCAATTTGTTTGGAGTTTAAGCACAGATTGTTTGTCCAAACAACCTCTTCCATCAAAGCATTGCATTCTCTTGCCTTTTCAATGCGGAGCTAAGTACTTTGCAGCAGGGAAACACTCACTACACAAATAAAAAAAATCTTTCCACTCCATTTTGTGAGCTATTTTCTCTGAATTCACATATTTCTCTCCCTCCTTACAAATTGACCAAGAAGGCTGAATTACCCAGAAGGCCCCTGTGTGGGAAATAAATTTATTTTAATTGATAGTGGCTCAATCAACTCTGCTGTGCTTCTGCTCAGAGAAATGTAATTTGTACTGAGCCATCTGTTGTATATTTTATACATCTCAGCGCATTGAGAGTTGACATTAGTTTCCAAGTGTGGTACACAAGAGTTTTGAAATATCTTTGTAATCACAAAATGTTTACACTCAAAACTCTACAACACCGAAGCAGCCAAGCTGCAGCTTGAATTTTTCCATGAAGGCAAAATAGCAGAACCTCGCGGCTCTTAAACTGCCAGCACATTGCAATACCAGGTAGAAGTAATGCCAGGACTATTATTTAAATGGTTATAGATTGGTGATTGTTAATGTACAATTTGGACTTAAGTGTCCTTGTACCAATTACATAAAGCAAGCATGCAGGTGCAACAAGCACTTAGGTAGTTCTGTCCACAAAAATGAACTTTCAGTTGCCTGCTACTTCAATACACCACTGTGTTACCGAGCTAAGATCTTTCTCTCAGGCTTGCTGCAGCTCTCCAACAAAGCTCAGTACAATTCGGAAGAACAGCACTCATTTTCCACTTGGGAACACTGCCGCCTTCTGGACTCAATTTCAAGCTCAACAATTTTAGGGCTTAACGCACCTTGTCCCATGTCCTTACCCCAACCCACACGTACCAGGCCTTGTCATCACTTGGGCTGCCACCACAAACAACACATTGTCAGTGACTAATGATCCATAGTAACAGCTATTCCTTGCCCCACGCTGACCTTTACCTATTCCTTTGTCTGTCCAACTGTTTTTCTCTCTCTTTGGGCTCTATCTCCACCTATCCTTTACCCCTCCTGCCCCTCCGCCTCCTCATTTTCTGCATAAATACCAACCTTTTCCTAGCCACCATCAGTTCTGAAGAAGGTGTCACTGGACCCCAAACATTAACTCTGCTTTCTCTCCCCAGATGCTGCCAGAGCTGCTGAGTTTCTTCAGCAATTTCTGTTTTTGTTTGTAGGCAACTGGTATATTGGCTTTCATTGCAAAAGAGTTTTGATTATAAGTGCAAGAAAAGCTGGCTTGAGTCACAAAGGCCTTAACAAGGCCATTTTTACTGTGTAGTGTGCAGTTCTAGTCTCCTTGCCTAAGAAAGGATATGCTTGCAGCAAACAATGTGCTGCAAATTTTTACCAGACTGATTCCTGGCTAGGCAGCATTGTCATCTGAGTTGGCATTTAGCTTCCCAATAAGGGTCTAGAGCAATGGGTCTGTCTCAAGATGTAAGGTAGGCCTATTTAGGATTTCTTCACTCAGGAAGACTACCACAGAATCCTGTGGAGGTCAATTCAGTGAATATATTTCAGAAAAAAATCAGGTTTCATGACACTAAAGATATCAAAGTGTTATTGGGAAAAAGGTATGGCATTGAGATAAAAGATCAGCCATGATCATATTGAATGGTGAAAAAGCTTTGAAGGGTGAATGGCCTACACTTGCTCCTATTTTCTAAGTTGATGAAGCTTCCATTTCTGCACTTATCCTGACACCAATTTCATAGGCACATACTTGGAGCAATAATCTTTCTGTCTCATTCAGATAATTTCTTTGTATTGAATAGACTCTTTCTTAAAGAAAGTAAATTACTTAACTGAGAAACTTGGATTAGAGGCAACTTCACTAAACTATGGGGAGGTGATGGGCTAGTAGTATTATTGCTGGACTGTTAATCCAGGGACCCAGGTAATGTTCTGTGGACCCAGGTTTGCATCCTGCCATGGCAGATGGTAGAATGTGAATTCAATAGGAATCTGGAATTAAGACTCAAATGGTGACCATGAAGCCATTTTGATTGTTAGGAAAACTCATATGGTTTACAAATGTCTGTGTACATGTGGTTGACTCTTCATTGCCCTCTGGGCAATTAGGGATGGGCGACAACTGACAGACAACAAATGCCCTCATCCCATGAATTTTTTTTAAAAAAACTTAAACAAGTATGACTTGTTGGACTGGACTAGGAAAACAGTTTAGTAGAAAAGATGTTTGAGGAGCATTGGCAGACACTTAAGAAAATTGTTTGTGACTTACAGCCAAAATATATCTCAGTGACAAAGAAGGATTCTTAGGAAGGGGATAAAGTAACCATTGTTAACCAGTTCAATCACAAGTTAAGGATAGTATCAAATTGAAAGAATACTTATTGACAGGCCAAGACTTTTAGCACAGATTTGTGTCACCAAGCCAAATTGTCACTGCGATTGGGGCTCAACTACAAAGTTGGCCGGAGCCAAACTAAAAAAAAACCTACAGTTGCAAGCAATGAACCATTCCGATTTAATTGCCAGAACCTTCTAACTGTGCTATTTGTGTGTGGAGGGGTCCTGTCACCATTCCTCTTTGCTCGAATGGGTCTAAAAACCTATTTTTTTACAGTGGTAGAGGAACAGCCATCAGTGAGTCTTAACAAGAAGAAGCTGTTCCCTTAACCAGGTGTAGTATATATTGCAGGACAGTATTAGGTACAAGTTACATTAGCTGGTTAAACAGTGTCACCAAGACCATTGGGAGACATTGATGCCACATCCATTATCTTTGATATCTAGAGCCATTGCCCTGATTTCCCCACCCAAGACTTTATTTTTAAAAATCAGATAAGGTGGAGCAGAATGTAGGTTTGCAGCCTGTAACATTAATCATTTCAGAACTGTCACCTTGTGCAACATTTCTCCCAAGGACTTTTTTTCCCATTGTTTTACCTTGATACATTACCCTGACATCCTAAAAGTCTTTAAATTCTCAAATTCCAGGAGTCTGGAGGCTTCCTACTTCTTCTTTATGCACTTGGAATATTGGCATGACTTTGGCTTAAGGACTGTTGATCTTAATTCTAATCTTAACCTCGCAATGTCTATAAACTGTCTCTCCACTGGAAGACCTTTCATCTCTTGAATGTTCTTCACCTAGGATGGGTGGTGTGCTGCCCATAATTTTGGTCCTACCCCTTACGAGCAGAGGATCTGGACTCTGATTGCCATAGTAGGGCCTGGACTGGTATTAGAGGCTGCCCTTAACTTAATGTGCTAGATGTGCACAGCAAAGACACCCTTAACATGAGCCAAAAGTCTCTGGAAAAGGGGAAAGTATGCAAAAAGGCAAAGCAATGCAAAGTAGAGATGGTTTGAGCACCCAGATAGGTTTAGAGCACCATGAAGGCAACCAAAAAGGTTGGATATGCAACCTGGCCGTGTCTATGAGCTGAGTGAATGTTTCTGAGCACCAAGTTTCATTATTGCAGCATTATAATTTGTCAGTGCAGCCCAAGGTGCGGCACCAAAATGCAAAAGCATCCTTGCCAGGAGGGCCCATGAAGACTAGTAGATGTCACATGTAAATATGTGTAGAAATGGTGACATGTGTAGAAATTGCATGTGCCAGAGACCTTGGTGCCCGATGTCCAACTTTGATGCCTTTTTGAGCAAGTGTTGAGTTGAACCCCAGCTCAAGAATCCACTTTTATTTCCATGTTCCTCATTTACAATGACTAGTTTGTATGGCGGGTTTGGTAAGATTGCAGCCCCTAGTGAGTTGGGCTGTAACCAGACCACTTACCAAGAAGTAATTAGCATCAACTGGGAACTCACCACTGTCTATTGAGAATCTGGCCACACAACTTTTGTAACGTGTACATGATATGGCACTGTGATCCTGGCATTGAGATTGACTTTGCTAAGCATCTCACCCACTGAAACCATCCATTTCACCATAGCCGATGCTGCTCTGGACCTCGTAAGATTCTGCCCATTTCATCACATGTCTCTTTAGATTTTTTATAGCTTATAAAGTAGACAAGATCTGTCGGTCTATTGTGATCACTTTATCATTCTCCTCTCAAAGGTTGTCTATGATTCTTTCTGATTTCTGTTTCCAGCACAATCTGAATAGCTCTCTGCAAAATCAAATCTTCTTTGGACTGCAATGAATCTGACCAAGATTCATCAATAATTGCAGCAGCAATTCAGTTTCTTATGAATTCTGATTCCAAATTTCTGGAGTCATAGTTTTCCACTGATTTGTAGAGATCATTGAATTATCTTCAAATATCACTGAATCGAAAGTCTCTTGTTAAATGTTAGCTTTTCATGAATTTAGTTTGTTGCTGTATTAAGGAGGCTACCAAAAGCTTAAAAAATCCTCTTCAGAGTATCTGTACCTTTTTTGCAGTTTATAACATTATTAACCATTGGCCCTGTTGAATATTATATTGACTTGTTCAGCTTGTGATTTAGTAGCCAGCTCTGAAGCAATTCTGTATAAAAGAGTACAGCACCGGAACAGGCCCTTCAGTATTGTAAGATTTATTTTTACCAAGATGCCTAACCTGTGTTTCATTTTTCCCATGTAATGCTTGATAAAGTGCTTAGAGGTGATTATTTCTTCTGCCATGCTTCTGAATATGATTATTTATTCTTTTTTTAAAGCTTTTAAAATCTGAAGTGTTTCCAAGCTGGTGTAATTTCTTCACTTGACAGTTTTTAATTTTCTACATTTTCTTTAGTTTTCCTTGTCTTAAAGCTCTTAAATTGTAAAGTACAATAATGCTGTATTTTTTCCTTTCTTTTAAAATTTTTCATTATGTTCAGAAGTAACACTGTATATCTGAACTTCTTACTTGGAGTTTCCTTGTGTTCTGTAATCAAAATGCTGGTTCTGGAGGCAAAATAGATGAGTTCCCATTTTTCACTGTCTAATACTCAATGCCCATTTTTTTCATGATTTTCCAAATAAAGCCTTGTGCTGGCAGTCTTAATAAATTCTTACTACTAGATTCACTGTTGTAATTATGGACTTTTCATTCTTATCATGGCCTCAAAAGAATTCTAAATGTCTTCCTTTGTTGTCTGTCTGCAGTCTGCTTCTGATTTTAAGTTATTCCTTTGGATGCATTAATTCTGATTCATAACATTCCTGATGCTACAACTTTGGCAAAAAGTTGCTCTATAGCCCTGGATTTTCCTATCATATCTGTGCTTCATGGGTCTACTTTCTATGATGGTGACAATTGTTGTGAACTCTAAGTATTCTTCTTTTTCACTTCACACATTCTCAGCTGTCTTTTGCACAATTGATTCAAAGTTATTATCCCCCCTTGCCTAACAGGGTTTAGTTTAGAGTTCTGAAACATTTTCTTCCTGGTTGTCGCTCTAACTAGACACTCTTACAGACCCTCACTTTCCAATGGAATCTGCAATTGCCAAATGTAAATAGACACAAGCTCTTTCTATTCCACTCTCTTTCTTTCACGCTGTCAACCAAATCTGAAGTCAAGAATTTGACCATAAGACATAGGAGCAGAAATTAGGCCATTCGACCCATCGAGTCTGGTCCACCATTCAATCATGGCTGATAAGTTCCTCAACCCCATTCTCCTGCTTTAAGACCATAAGATTTGGCCTGGACTGCCTTTTCTCCCCCATTGATTTTTTCATAATAGCCTGCTGACTATTTGTTTGTTCAAGTGTTTGCAGCTGCCTTTGCACCTTGTGGTATTAAACGCCATTGTCTAACACTGATCACCATGTATTATTTGTGAATAGCTCAATGCTGCCACCTCTTTCCTTCACTGTGTATTATAATGAATATAGTGAGGTGAGTCAGCTGGAATGTGAGTTCCCTGATTGGGGCTGTTAACCTGGTCCAAACAGACCATTAATATTTCAAAAATATGTTTAGTCTTTACACTACAGAGTCAGGTGGGGCTCTCTTTTTGGATGAAACATTAAATGAAATCCCCTCTGTCTGCCTCAGTGGTTTTCAAAATTCCCATGGCTCCATTTTCATCAAAAACAGGGGAGATTTCCTTGGTATCCTGACCAATATTTGCACATCAAAAAGTGCCACCACTAAATGAATGAGGAATTTATTATCAAATTGCTGTTTGTGGGATCTCACTGTACACAAACTGGCCACCAGCTTGATACATGTCAGCAGTGGTAGACCTCAGAAAGTATTTCAATGTGTGTGGAATACTTAAGATCCTATTGGACTCTGAAAGATACTATACAACTTCTTTTATTTTTACATTGTTCAAGTCCTTTCAAAATATCAGCTGCTGGTTAACACCCCATCACCAAGAGTTGGTTTAATACCAAACTAGGGCATGCAGACTCATATCCAGACTGGTATTGCATTATTGCCACCTTTTTGTTCCGGTGCGCCAACTTGCAGTGTGACTTGGGCCGAAGACAACATGCTTTTCTCACCGGATTTTCACAGCTGCTGGCAAGAAAGACAGATACTTCTCTGTAAGTGCTTCACAGCATTTTGTGACTGAGCAGCTTGCATCCGCAGTTGTGCCAAAGCAGGGGAGAATGCTGAACAACGGAATAAAAACAGAAAGCAGCTGCTACTGCAATGGCAAGACCTGCCTTCCAGTCTCCTTGAAATTGTTCGGTGCTCGAGATTGTATCAACTTGCCTGCTGCAGGATCTTATTTGGGTGAAACTCAAAGAAAGTTGGAAGCAAATGAAATGAACAGTTTTCACAATTGAACAGGAGTCCACACCAGCCCGACTTTGCCTTTCAATGCAAGAGACTTGCATTTATTCATGATGCACAGAGATAATACACAGAGCTAAGAATTTGAAACTTTCCCTTGCTCATGTTAGATCTTCACTGAAGAATGAATGTTCTTCATTATATGTTACAGAAATAAGAGAATCTGGGTGGTTATGTGCATTGTCAGAAAACAATCATCAACAGAACTGTACCTTTCAGTGAGACTCAATTCAAACAGATAGGGGAAAGATGGCAAAATGATGCCTTTTTTTCAAACCTCCTCCTGACCAACCTCAACAATATGCATTTCTAAGACATGTATTACTTTTTTGTAAGTTGTGCCTCTTGAGAACAGACTATTGAGTTTCTTTTGTGAATTTGGAAAAAGAGGAAAAGTTAATGATTATTTTTCAATATCCTCATTATAGCTGCTATATTATTACACGGATCCGTAAAAACACTATGCTGATAGGAGAGAAAAATTACATCACGACATGGGACATACTGGTTTAATAAGTCTTCATCTTACTCTGAGTGGTTAATGAGTTAATTTGTAACAGTCAGTCCAGCCAGTCTGATCAGTCACCAGTTCATTCGGCTCACCAGACAATTGACTGTGTGTATAGTGAAAATTAATCTAAGTGTCCATAATGCCCAGACTAAGTCTGAGATATCATCTCAATGCATGTAATTTGTGGTGTTAATGAACTTTAAGACACCTGTCTCAACAATGGAAATTAGACACTGCTGTGTCACAGAGAACGTACAGGTTTTATTTTGAAACTTGATGGTCAAAAGTAGAAATGTGTAGTGTTCCTTTGTTCATTTCACAAGGTTATGTGACTTCTGATGAGAAGATGGATTTGATACTTTTGTGAGACAATTGGCACCAAATGCTTTTGGGTTGAAATGCTAGCCAGCAACAGGTTTTGGAGTTTTAAGCTACGGTTTACCATGGACCTCAGAAGTAGAGTTGAACACAGTCCTACAGGAAGCCTGGAAGCAAGGAAACCTCTCTCTTCTCCTCAACCTCTGCGAGCAGGGATAACACTCTTAAAATCTCCAAAAAGAAGAACTTCTAAATCAAGTAAAGATCTAGCTCTAACTGATTGTCTACCCCTTTCCAGCCTTACAGTTTGGACACTTGAACTACAGAATTTGTTACTTCTTTTATTAATGTTTTCCACCCATGATCTGTCCCTTTCTCAAAGCTCTCTGCATTGCCTATCTTATTTGTGAATGAATTGGTTGCATTTACATTTAAAGCAAATATTGTTTATATTTACATAATGGTATTTAATAATTCACTTTTTCCACATGTTAAAGAATAAGTTTGTTCAGAATGAATGCATTTCTTTCTGGTTATTTTTAAAACTTCACTTAAGTTTCTTTTGTCCTAAAAAGCTGTCAAGGTCAAGCAAGTTAACCACTTTGATGATTCAATTGTACTTTTCTGCATGTGTGATGGCTTGTTAAATGGTGGAGATTGATTAATGGCACATTCTTCCCATCAGGACTATAACATAAAAATTTCCTCAACACTGTACTGTAGCATCAGGCAGGATTAAATGCTCACATCCTGGGATTAGCAGCCATCAACATTCTGACTCAGAGTTAAGAATGCTATCACTGACCCTGGGTCAGAAACATGAATTGCCTTTGGATTTCTAGCACAAAAATCAGTCTGCTCTTTGCTGAAGCTTAACATTTCATCAGTCATCAACAGGCAGCTTTTTCTTTCGCTACTTTGAGAGGAATATAAATCATTCCCATATTTTGATATTTCACGGTATTGAAATTAAAGACCACTAGCCAGTCTTGTTTTCTTGCTGTCTTACAAAATCTCACAATTGGCGAACTCTTCACCTTTGTCAATGTCCCCCTTCCTTCTGCGCAATTTTAAAATGCATGCTCAGCAAATGTGAGTTAGCACAACTGGATCAATCTCAACTTGCTTCCTGCCTTCTTCAATCACTCTCATGGCCTGCATTATTGGCCTTGGCCTTCTGAATAAAAATGAATAGAAAACAAAATATGATGATAACACAGGCACCAATGTGCAAATGGCCAGAAAATCTACATCTATAATGTTGCTTGAAGGATAAACATTGGCTTGGACACTGGGGATAACTCCACTGCTCTTATTAGTGAAATGGCATCTTTTACCTCCACCTAAATAGGTAACTGGGGCCACCACTTTAACATCTGACCCAAGAGGCAGAATTTCCAATGATGCAGCCTTCGTTTGGTACTCAGGCCTGAGCATGGGAACTGAATGCAGAACCTTCTGATAGTGAGGCAAGAGTGCTACCAGCAGAGCCATGCTTTCATATGTCCCAACAAGCAAAAATGGGTAGAGATACACTAGGTCACAGGCTACAAGGAGATTGTCCTGGAGGCCTATCTTGGTTTATAACTTCCATCAGCCTGAAAGGAAACATTGAGTTTCACTACCCTAGGCCCTTTAGGGAGACTTGGCTCTTGATGACAAACCCTAGTAGAGTCTTCAAGATCACCAGCAGCTCTGTAGACCATGGCACAGTGGCTTAGTGGTTAGCACTGCTGCCTCACAGCACCAGAGACCTGGGTTTGATTTCCCCTCAGGAAACTGTATCTGTGGTGTTTGCATATTCTCCCTATGTCTGTGTGGCTTTCCTTGGGATGCTTTGATTTCCTCCCACAATCCAAAGATGCCCAGGTCATGTGAACTGGCCATGGGAAATTGCTCATATTGTCTAAGGATGTGCAGGATAGGTGGATTAGTCTTGGGGAATGCAGCGTTACAATAAATGGGTCTGGGTGGGCTGTTCTTCAAAGTGTCAGTGTGCACTTGATGGGCTGAATAACCTGCTTCCACATTGCAGGGATTGTAGGACCACTGTGCAGATTTTGAATTTAAAAAAAAGTTTGTAAATAAGGCCCTAACGAGGCACACTGATTTGAGGTGCCACCATTATCCCTCTCCATTAGACCTCTTACTACTTCAGGAGGTTTTGCAGTAGTGCAGAAAATTTACCATTGACACTAAGGGAACACCAATCACCAGCCAGGCAAATTGGTTCACATCAGTTGCAAAAGCTCCCTCAGGGAGTAACCCTGCTGCTTTAGCAAGATTGCAGACTCTTAAAACTTTTTGAAGTTTGGCCATTATACCAGACTTGGAAATAACTTAAATGGTAGTGTGTTAGTTTACCTGAAAAAAGGATGTAAAGAGAAGGCATTATTTTCAATAAGTCTGCAATTTTGGTAATGTACAGACCTAGCTGCTAGGTCAAGAAAATTCCATTATTATAACCCACAAGAAAGATACATTCATTCTCCAACATGACTGTTTATAGAATGAACATTAAATAAACCATGTGGAAAGGCAGAGAAAAGAAAAGAACAATCAAGATTGATGCCCATAGCTTAACAGACAATCCCGTGATCATCCACACTAATAATGCAGCTGTCAACAGCTTACTAATTCCTTCCAGTCCATCAGACATTTCCGCACATTCACCAGTATGTTCGATGTTTCCTTGGGAGACTTTCGGATCTAAGAGGTAATAATGCAGAGTCTGATGTTTCTGAAATGACCTTTAGCAAACTGACTACCACACAGGAGTGCTGGAGCATGCACACGCAATTTAAACTGCAGCTCGGCAGTTTGGAGTTGAACTCAATCAGATAGTGATAGACGCTGGCAGTTCATATTCTGAACATATGGAGGAGATTTGAGATTGTACACTTCATTTGCCACCAGCTGACATCCAAAAACTTGCTTTGCTGATTGAAGTTTTGTGAGAACATACGCCAAAAGCACTTATTTTGACAGGACAATCTTTCATTTTGTGGATTCCTATGTTACAGCCAGTCATTCACCGATCCAAAGGTTCTGGGAAAACAAAACCTGCAGGGTGCATGTGACTGTTAGAAAGATGTTCAGATTCCTGCACTTTACTTAATTTTATTTTGACCCTGTTCATTCTTGGGCTTTTATTTCAAAGAAACAACCTCTAGGAGATTCTCAGACTATTGACTTCTTTTGTGTCGCTTTCAGTTTTGTTTTATGACTGTTTGCAATACATTACTCATTCAAACAAGAACTCATCAAAATTCCAACACTGTCTGTTCCTTCTGTCTCAAATGGAAGACTCCACTTCTATGAGATCAACTTAAAGCAATTGAGAATTGCTTCATGGATCACATGTCGATTTAAATGTCAGACATTTCCTGTTCACCGATCTTCTGACACTTACTGCAGAGTTGTATGGATACGAGCAGATCTACAGTAGATTTCCATTAACTATTTGACACCCGTGAGTCCAAAATGCTGGCTGGACATGGAAAGCTCACAGCAGATCCTCAAATAGGGTTCCAATATGAACATACAGTTGCAGGAGCAGAAACCCTGGGGTATGTATGCCATTGTTCTGTCTCGGTTGCTGCTCTCGGTGGATGCCATTTTAAGTAGTAGATCACTCATTTAGTTATAAATTTAACATCTTTTTTCCATGTGCTGATGTTAATAGAGCAGACATAAATAGATTTGTAATGAGCAAGGGGATGGAAGTGTGTCAGGGGAAGACTAGAGCCAGATCGGGTGTGATCTATTTGAGTGTCGGAGCAGGCTCAAGGAACCAAGTGGCCAACTCCTATTCCTAATTTGTCGGTAAAAATTAACATGAGATCACTTTGGCCTGCTAAGGTAGACATGAAAGATCCTGTGACAAAGATCCCATGACATTTGATTCAGACAGGGAAGTGATGGCCTCGTGGTATTATTGCTGGACTCTTAATCCAGCGATGGAGATAATGTTCTGGTGACCTGGGTTCGAATCTCACAGCAACACATGGTTGAATTTAATTGAGGAAAAGAAATCTGGAATTAAGAGCCTACTAATGGCCATGAATTGGTTGTCGGGAAAAACCCATCTGGTTCACTAATACCCTTTAGGGAAGGAAACTGCCATCCTTACCTGGTCTGGCCTAGATATGATTCCAGACCCACAGCGATGTGATTAAATCCTAACTACCCTCTGGGCAATTAGGGATGGGCAATAAATGCTAGCCAAACCAGCGAAGCCCTCATCCTGTGAATGAATAAAATAAAAAGTCTCAAAAGAAGAATCACCTCCACAGCTCCCAGCCTTTGTTTCCTTAACATGTGCTGCCAAACCAGTGAGTTCCAAAGTGATGGAAAGGTTTGTAGTTATTAAATACATCAAAGGATAGAGCAGAAAAATGCCATTGAAGATCACCCATGATCGAGTTAATAGTAAGCAGGTTCAACAGGCTGAATGGTCCCTTCCTGCTCCTAATTCCTAAGTTCAACTGGACTGTTCCATTTCAATTCCATTACTGTTTACTGTGTTATGATGTCCTGATAAATGCATCATTGGCATTTTGGCTGCTAATTTTAGTTGCTCTACACTGTGGGTGTTTTCTTTAAATTCTTAAATGGAGTATTTTTAATTTGTGACTTGCATCCCCTACTCTGCCCTGTAAAAGAGAGATTTGGCTGCAGATCATACTTGCAACAACCTCAGGACATTTCAAAGACCCTTATTGCCAATGTAGTAATTATTGAACAATGAACAATACAGCACAGGACCAGGCCCTTTGGGCCCTCCAAGCCTGCAAGCTACATTCTGCTATAACCGTCTTCACATACAGGATCCATATCCCTCTATCCTCTCTACTCCCTTCCTTTTCAAGTACTTGTTCAGATGTTTTTTGAATGCTGCTATTGTGTCTGCTTTCACCATCTCCCCTGGCAATGCGTTCCAGGCACTCATCACCCTTTGTGTGAAAAACTTGCCTCGCACACCTCTTTTAAACATCCCCCCTCCCCACACTTCAACCCATGTTCCCTAGTAATTCACCCCTCCATCTTGGGAAAAAGCCTCAAACTTTCCACTCTATCCGTGTTATTCATAATCTTATAAACTTCTATTGGGTCACTCATCAACCTCCTCGGTTCCAGTAAAAACAAACCCGTTCTATCCAACCTTTCTTCATAGCTAAAATCCCCTAAACCAGGCAACATCCTGGTAAACCTTTTCTGTACCCTCTCCAAAGCATCCACATCCTTCTGGTAGTATGGTGATGAGAACTGTATGCCATATTCCAAGTGTGGCCTGGCTAAACTTCTATAAAGTTGCAGCACAACTTGCCTATCCTTGTACTAAACGCCCCTTCCAATGAAAGCAAGTGTGCCATAAGCCTTCTGCACTCGCTTATCTATCTGCTCTGCCATCTTCAGTGATCTGTGGACCTGCACACCAGATCTCTCTGCATATCAGTACTCCTAAGGATTCTGCCTTCAATGAATAATTTCCACCTATACTTGACCCTCCAACTTGCATTACCTCACATTTGTCTGGATTAAACTCCATCTGCCATTTTCCTGCCCATGCCTCTAACTGATCTATCCAGCTATATCCTCTGACAATCCTCCTCAGTATCTGCAACTCCACCAATCTTTGTATCATCCACAAACTTACTAATTAGACCAGCCACATTTTCCTCCAAATCATTTATGTAGACCATGAACAGCAGAGGTCCCAGCACTGATCCCTGTGGCATACCACTGGTCACAACCTTCCATTCTGAAAAACATCCTTCCATCGCTACTCTCTGTCCCCTATGACTAAGCCAGTTATAGATTCACCTTGCCAACTTACCCCTGATACCATGTAACATCACCCTTTATACCAGTCTGCCATGGGGAACCTTGTCAAAGGCTTTACTGAAGTCCATGTAGGCAACATCAACCGCTTTTCCCTCATCAATCATCTTCGTCACCTCCTCAAAAAAACTCCATCAAGTTAGTGAGGCATGACCTCCCCTGCACAAAACCATGTTATTGCTAATGAGTCCATTTTCTTCTAAATGCTTCTAGATGGCGTCCCTGAGAATGTTTTCCAATAATTTCCCTGCCACTGATGTGAGGCTCACAGGCCTGTAATTTCCCGGATTATCCTTGCTGCCCTTCTTAAACAATGGGACAGCATTGGCTATTCTCCTGTCCTCTGGGACTTCATCTGTGGCCGAAGAGAATACAAAGATACCTGTCAGTGCTCCAGAAATTTACTCTCTTGCCCTTCTCAATATTCTGGGATAGATCCCATCAGGACCCAGTGACTCATCTACCTTAATACTTTTTAAGATTCACAACACTTATTCCTTTTTAATAGCAACTTGGCTTAGAAATTTGTCACTCCTTCCCTGAGATTATCCTCCACCAATTCCTTCTCTTTGGTGAATGCTGACATAAAGTATTCATTTAGGACCTCACTCACCTCTTCTGGCTCCACGGATAGACCACGCTTTTTATCCTTGAGTGGGACAAACCTTTCCCTGGCTACCTTCTTACTTTTTATATATATAAAAAGCTTTGGGATTCTCCTTTATTTTGTTTGCTAACTACTTTTCATGACCCCTTTTAGCCCTTCTAATTCCTTGTTTTAAGTTCTTTCCTACTTTCCTACTTCAAGGATTTTGTCAATCCCCATCCTCCTAGACCTTATGTGTGTTTCCTTTTTCTTTTTGACCAAGGTCATAACATCCCAGTCATCCAAGGTTCACATAACTTGCCCATACCTATCCGTCATTCTCACAGGAACATGGCGCTGCTGAGCTCTTATCAACTGCCATTTGAATACTCCCACACATTCGATGTGGATTTACCCTCAAACAGCTACCTCCAATCAAAATTCTCCAGTTCCTGCTTGATATTGTTGTAGTTCACCTTCCCCCAATTTAACACCTTCACCTGAGGACTCCTGTTACCCCTATCCATGTGTACCTTATATCTCACTGTATTATGATCACTACTCCCGAAATGCTCCCCCATAGAAACTTCAGTCAATTGACTGGGTTCATTTACCAAAGTTATGTCCAGTATAACCACTTCCCTGGTTGGACTGTTTACATACTGTGTCAAGAAACCCTTCTGAATGGTCCTTACAAATTCTGCCCCATTCAAGACCCTAACACGTCGTGAGTCCCAGTCAATATAGGTGAAGTCAAAGTCACCCACTGCAACAAGCCTGCTGCCTATATTACATCTTTCCAAAATCTGTCTACATATCCTCTCCTCTGTCTCCCGCTGGCTGTTGGGAGGTCTATAGTATACCCCCAGCATTATACTTACCCATATTGTCTCAGTGCATGAGTCCTCTGAATGATCCTCCCTCAGTTCAGCTGTGAGATAGTCCTTTATGAGTAATACAACTCCCCTACCCCTTTTAAATCCTTTTCTATCATACCCGAAACATCCAAATCCTGGGACAATCAGCTACCAGTCCTGTCCCTCTTTCAGCCAAGTCTCTGTATTTGTGATAATGCCATAGTTCCAAGAGCTAACCAAAGCTCTAAGTTCATCTACCTTGTCTATTACGTTTCTCGCATTGAGACGTAGTCAGTGTTGTAATATCGGAAACATCATGAGACAGTGGCTTCTAATTCAGTGGCAGGAGTGGTGAGAGCGCGAGCCAGGGGGCAGCCGGGAAGGTAAGGTTTTGGGATAAAAAACTTGCCTTGTGAAAAGGTGGAGCGAAGGCTGAGCAGAAGAAAACGTGGACACGGCGACTGCTGGGTAAGTGAACTAATACATTCAGGCAGTGGTTACACCCGAAACACTACATGTGTAGTGTCTCCCACCCATCCTCCTCCTCTAAACAAAAAAAAGGACTCTGTGTGGAGGGTCAGTAAGGCGAGCTTTTTTTTTTTACCTTTCTCTTTATCTCTTGGCAATCTAGAGCAGAGGGGATGGAAGCTAGGGCATTTGCATGTTCCTCTTGTAGGATATGGGAGGCAAGGGTCACTACTAGTGTCCCTTCTGACTTCACCTGTGAGAAGTGTACCTAACTCCAGCTCCTCACAGACCGCGTTAGGGAACTGGAGCTGGAGCTGGAGCTGGATGAACTCCGGATCATTCGGGAGGCTGAGGGGATGATAGAGAGGAGTTACAGGGAGGTGGTCACACCCAAGGTACAGAAAAAAGGTAGCTGGGTAACTGTCAGGAGGGGGAAAGGGAATCGGCAGACAGTGCAGGGACACCCTGTGGCCGTTCCCCTCAATAATAAGTATACCGTTTTGGATACTGTTGGGGGGAAAGACCTTTCAGGGGAAAGCCATAGCGGCCAGGACTCTGGCACTGAGTCTGGCTCCGTGGCTCCGTGGCTCAGAAGGGAAGGGGGGAGAATAGGAGAGCGATAGTGATAGGAGATTCACTGGTTAGGGAAACAGACAGGAGATTCTGTGGTGCTGAGCGAGACTCCTGAATGATATGTTGCTTCCCGGGTGGCAGGGTTAGGGATGTCTTGGATTGAGCCTACAGGATTCTTAAGGGGGAGGGAGAGTAGCCAGAAGTCGTGTTACAAGTCATTACCAATGACATAGCTAGGAAACAGGATGAGGACCTGAAAAGTAAATATAAGGAGTTAGGATGGAAGCTAAAAGCCAGGATGAGCAGAGTAGTAATCTCAGGATTACTCCCGGTACCATGGGCTAGTGAGGCCAGGAATAGAGAATGAATGCAGCTGAACACGTGGATACAAAGCAGGTGTAGGAGGGAGGGCTTCAGGTTTGTGGATCATTGGGATACCTTCTGGGGAAGGTGGGACCTGTACAGGAAGGACGGGTTGCACCTGAATAGAGGGGCAACAATATCTTGGGCGGGGGGTTTGCTAGAGCTCTTTGGGAGGGTTTAAACTAGTTTGGCAGGGGGTTGGGAACCAGACCTACAGATCAGAGGATGGTGTAGCCGGTGCACAGGCAGATACAAAATGCAGAGAGTCTTTGAGGAAGGATAGACAGTTGTTAGGGCAAAGTTGCAGTCAGTGTGACGGGTTGAAGTGTGTCTATTTTAAGGCAAGAAGTGTCAGGAATAAGGGTGACGAACTTAGAGCATGCATCAGTACTTGTAACTACGATGTTGTGGCCATTACGGAGACTTGGGTAACGTAGGGGCAGGAATGGTTGTTGGATCTTCTGGGGTTTAGATGTTTCAAAAGAAATGGGGAGGGAGGTAAAAGAGGTGGGGAAGTGGCACTGCTAATCAGGGATGGTATCACAGCTGCAGAAAGGGAGGTCATGGAGGAGAGCTTCTCCATTGAGTCAATATGGGTGGAAGTCAGAAACAGGAAAGGAACAGTCACTTTATTGGGAGTTTTCTATACAGCCCCCAACAGGGATAGTGGAGGGAACCTGTGCCTGGAGTCAGAGGAGGTAGGGAAGGCCCTTAATGAATACTTTGCTTCAGTATTCACCAGGGAGAAGGACCTTGTAGTTTGTGAGGACAGAATGAAACAGGCAGATATTTTCAAACAGGTTGATGTTAGGAAGGGGGATGTGCGAGAAATTTTGAAAAATGTGATGATGGATAAGTCGCCTTGGCCAGACAGGATATACCTAAGGTTACTACAGGAAGCGAGGGAAGGGATTGCTGCCCCTTGGGCAATGATCTTTGTGTCCTCACTGTCCACTGGAGGGTGGCAAACGTTATTCCCTTGTTCAAGAAAGGGAAAAGGGATTCTCCTGGAAATTACAAACTCGTCAGTCTTACTTGTGTGGAGGGCCAGTTATTGGAGAGGATTCTGACAGATAGTATTTGTGACTATTTGGAAAAGCATAGTTTGATTAGAAATAGTCAGCATGGCTTTGTGAGGGGCAGGTCATGCCTCACAAGCCTTACTGAATTCTTTGAGAATGTGACAAAATACATCAATGAAGGTAGAGCAGTGGATGTTGTGTATATGGATTTTAGCAAGGTATTCGATAAGGTTCCACATGGTAGGCTCATTCAGAAAGTTAGGAGGCATGGGATTCAGGGAAATTTAGCTGTCTGGATACAAAACTGGCTGTCCAATAGAAGACAGGGATGATAGTAGATGAAAAGTATTCAGCCTGGAGCTCGGTGACCAGTGGTGTTCCACAGGGATCTGTTCTGGGGCCTCTGCTCTTTGTGATCTTTATAAATGACTTGGATGAGGAAGTGGAAGGGTGGGTCAGTAAGTTTGCCGATGACATGAAGGTTGGTGGAGTTGTGGACAGCGTGGAGGGCTGTTGTATGTTGCAACCAGACATTGACAGGATGCAGAGCTGGGCAAAGAAGTGGCAGATGGACTTCAACCCAGAAACGTGTGAAGTGATTCATTTTGGAAGGTCGAATTTGAAAGCAGAATACAGGGTTAATGGCAGGATTCTTGGCAGTGTGGAGGAACAGAGGAATCTTGGGGTCCACGTCCATAGATCCCTCAAAGTTGCCACCCAAGTTGATAGGGTTGTTAAGAATGTGTATGGTGTGTTGGTTTTCATTGGCAGGGGAATTGAGTTTAAGAGACGTGAGATTATGCTTCAGCTCTGTAAAACCCTGGTCAGACCACACTTGGAATTGAGGTTGGTTGGCTCGCCAAGCTGGTTTGTTGTTTTGCAGGTGTTTCGTTACCATGCTGGGTTACATCCTCATTGCAGCCTCCGATGAATCGTCGGTGTGTTTTCCCACCTGGTTTTTAAACTTTTGGGTCCGTTGAGATGGATTGCCTCACTTCCGGTTTTCCTTCGTAGTGGAATGTAAGTGGGGTCGAGTTCAATGTGTTTATTAATAGCCTGCTTCATGGAGTGCCAGGCATCTAGGAATTCTCGTGCTTGTCTCTGCCTAGCCTGTCCCAGGATCTTGGTGTTGTCCCAGTCGAAGTGGTGGTTCTCCTTGTCCATGTGGATTGAGATGAGTGAGTATTGGTCGTGTCTTTTTGTAGCCAGTTGGTGTTCATGTACTCTTGTTGTTAGTTTCCTTTCTGCTTGTCTGATGTAGTGTTTCTTGCAGTCTCTGCAGGGGATCTTGTAGATGACATTGGTCCTGTCCATGGCGGGGAGTGGGTCTTTAGTTTGGGTGAGCAGTTGTCGTAGGGTTGACGTGGGCTTTTGTGCCACTCTGATGCCCAGCGGTTGTAGGAGTCTTGTGGTGAGTTCCGACGTGTTCCTGATGTAGAGTAGTGTGATGAGTGTGTCAGGGCGTGTAGAATCTTTCTGATGCTGTTCGTGTAGGCACCTTCTGACCCAATTCTTTGGATATCCATTATCCTTGAACACTTGGAAGAGGTATTTTTCTTCCTCTTGGTGTAGTTCCGTGTTGCCTAAATGTGTTGTTGCCCTTTTAAATAGTGTCCGCACGCAGCTTCGTTTATGTGTGCTGGGATGGTTACTGTTGAAGTTCAGTACCTGGTCTGTGTGTGTGGCTTTTCGGTGTACACCAACTTCAACACCCACAACCCGAGCTACAGATCTACTCCAAAACCTTAGACACACTTGGAATATTGTGTTCAGTTCTAGTCACCTCATTATAGGAAGGATGTGGAAGCTTTAGAGAGGGTGCAGAGGAGATTTACCAGGATGCTGCCTGGACTGAAGAGCAGGTCTTATGATGAAAGATTGAGGGGGCTTTTCTCATTGGAGCGAAGAAGGATGAGAGGTGATTTGATAGAGGTGTACAAGATGAAGAGAGGCATAGATAGGGTGGATAGTCAGAGACTTTTTCCCAGGCCGGAAATGACTGTCGCCAGGAGGCATAATTTTAAGGTGATTGGAGGAAGGTATAGGGGAGATGTCAGAAGTAGGTTATTTACACAGAGAGTGGTGGGCTTGTGGAATACGCTGCTGGCGGTGGTAGTGGAGTCAGATACATTAGGGATATTTGAGCAACTCTTGGGTAGGCACATGGATGATAGCAAAATGAAGGGTATGCAGAGTAGTTTTGATCTTAGAGTAGGATAATAGGTTGGCACAACATTGTGGGCTGAAGGGCCTGTACTGGTCTATGGTCTATGGCAGCCAGCTAGTATACCACAAGTTCTCAGAAGCAGTGCCATGCTGATGACAAGAATATCTGTTTAAATGATGTTAGTTGAGAGATAAATATTGACCTATTCAGTAGGGGTGAACTGTTTGTTCTTCCCCAGACCAGTCCCATAGAATGGTTTGCACTCAAGAGAGAACACATGCTCTTGACTTAAATTTGCATCTGAAAGACAGCAACACTAATAGTGCAGTATTCTGACGGTAGTGCACTGGACAGCAAGTTTATGAGTTGCACTTGAATTTCTGAAATAGGACATGAACAGACAGCCCATGTCCTGGCTTTTTATATTAATTATTTCTGAGGTGTTGACATTCACTTGCTGACACCTTCCTGGACTTTCCATTCTTCACCTGTGAATCAAGGCACTGAGCCTTATCAGGCATTTGGATCCAGTGAATTTGCAAGTGACCTTCCTTCTGTCCTTAACTAATATCCATTGCTGACTTTTTAGAACAGGGAATGAGTTGAACTCTGGTGCTCTATGCTAATTTCTCTCTTTCTTCCTTTACTGATTGTAAGAAAGTGTGCATCATTGGCAAAGCATGCGTGGCCTATTTCTAATCGCCATTTGGCAGATGGCAAGTGAGCCATCTTTTTGAACCATTGAAGTTCACCTGGTTCAGGTCCACTCATGCTGCTGTTAGAGAAGGTGTTCCAAGACTTTAACACAATGACAATGAAGGAATGTGAATATAGTTACAAGTTAGAATGGTGTGTGATGTGGAAGGGAAATTGCAGGCCATGGAGTTCCAATGTGCCTCTGCGTTTCTTCTGTGGCAGAAGTCATGGGTTTGGAAAGAGCTGTCAAAACAGCCCTACTGCAGTGAATCTTGTAGGTAATACAAGCAATAGCTACTATGCACCTGTTGTGGTGGGAGAGAGTAAATTTTGAAAGTGTTGGATGAGGTGACAATCAAACCAGATGCTTTGACCTGGATGGTGTCAAGTCTCTTATGTGTTGTTGAAGATTTAGTCACTCAGGCAAATAAAGATTTTTCCATCACACAGCTGGCCTGTGCCTATTAGATGTTGGACAGACTCTGGGGACACAAGAGCTGAGTAACACCATGCAGAATTCATGGCCTTTGACCTACTTTCACAGCCACTGTGTTTATATGGCTAGTCATTAAGTTCCTCTTAAGTAATAACCCACAGGAAGTAGATGGTGCAGGATTTACCATTCACAAAGTCATTAGATATCAAGGGGAAAATAGTTTTCTTTTTGAAGATGGCTATTGCCAGGCATCTATGTGAAGTGAATGATGCTTGCGCAAGTGAATGATGCTTGAATGATTTCCAGGTCTCGCTGCTCTTAGACTTGGATTACCTCAATAAGATGTTGCAATGAAGCAGAGTACTGTGCAATTATCAGCAAACATTCCCACTTCTGACCTTATGAAGGAAGTTCAATGATGAGCGACTGTGAAGTTTGGTTTTTGGAAAAATCTCTGAGGAACTACGGCAATGTTGTCTTGACGCTGAGATGATTGGACTCCAACAACTCATAGCCATCTTCATTTATGATAGGTATGACTCCAGCTAGTGGAGAGTTTTTCTCCTGTTACCCATTGATTTCAACTTTGTTTGTGTTCCTTAAAAAGAACAACTGCTGCCTAGATTTCAAAGGCACTTACTTTCACATGTAAATAAAATCACCAAATTAATTCAGCAATGAAGGTGTTCAATTTAATGCAAAACTAAGCAATATGACAATCTGAAATTTTGCCAAGAGTATGCCCTTAGAAACCATGGCAGATGGTTAGGGAGGAGTAAAAGGCCTTTTACCTGCAGGGCCTGAAACTGCAAACTAAGCTTTTTGAAAAAGGATTTTTATGATTCAGCAATAATTCTGCCTTTCCTAAAATGTAATAATAAATAGTAACAGTTCTTCTTTAGACCAAGAGACAGTGATAAAGGTTTTGAAGATCATTGAGTTAGACCAGGACAGTCATACTCTGTGATTGCGCATAAATTGATATCTTCAAAAATCTGTTCTGTACCTCAAAACAAGATTGAGATAAAGACACCACATCCTCCTAAAATATTGAACTGGACTGTTAGTACAATATTCCTTACATTTCTTTTGAACATACTTTTGTTTTCTTTAAATGAGCTTGAAGATGGTCTTCAAGTTTAACATAGAACTATCTTTGACTGACTACATACTATACAACACAGTATACATTACTATGATATAATCCAGACCTAACTATTCCAGTAAATGTTCATAACTTACCATCAAGAGTGTTTTTTTTGCCTCAAAATAATTCTTCAAGAACCACAGAAGGTAATAATATCATACGTTCTTAAGGTAGGATTCTATGTGCTGATAATAACAGTAAAATACTGTAGATGTTGGTAACCCAAAATAAGAACAGTAAATGATGTAAAGAGGGGAAGACAGTTAGTATTTTGAGTGCAATATGACTTTTATTCCAAATTTTCAAAATTCAAAATCATTGTGCCACTAGTTCAAAATCCAAGCTCTAAAATAACATTTTATATATACATGCATTGCTGAAAAATTAGCCTTAATTCACTTTCATTAATTTGATTATTGGTTGTATGAAGTACTGTGGATCGGAATATATGTGCTATTTTCCCTAAATAGAAGGTATGGTAACAGATAAACAAAGTAAAAAAGCCCCACCTTGTTTATATTCCAAAACTTAGTTGCTGCAATTAACATGAGATCAAAGCTTACATTCACATAAAACTTTTTACCATATTAGGGATTCACCAAAGAACTTGACAATCAAATGTGTACTGTATATATTGTTATAATGTATAATGGTACTCTTCCTTTGTTGTTTATCAGGTACACTGAAAGCCAGCTGAACAGACGTGCATGGCTTGAAATGTCCTCAAACATCCAAATTGAGTGAATTCCAAGAGGATTCTTTGTCCTTAATCTTCTCATACTTCACTGATATTCTAAAAGACCTGCTAAAATATCCTGCTAACTCTTTATTTTTGCTTCGCTATAATACCTCTTTAATATGATAACACAGGGAGGAATTATGAGCACCGTTTATCACAACAAATTTCATTACCTTGCAGCATCTATACTAAATGCTGTTTTCTCATATTTAATCCATCTTCGGAACATTTCTAAAATTCTTCATAATCATATTAGGCTCAACATGATACAAAATACATTTCTCCTGGCTTTATATTATCAGCAAATAGGCCAATTCTGTTTATAATTCAACCTTAAGATCAATGTGAAGATAGTGGATGTGAGGCAAAGATTGCTGCTCTCTGTTCATTTATGTGAAATGCCTTACACAGTAATCATTTTTTGCTTCCTGGGTTTACTCCTCTTTAATATTCTCTCTTTCTGAAGAAGTTGTTTCTCTGCTGCAGAAGAATTGCATCGGCCCAAATGTTCATCTTTGACTGGCAGGTCAGGCAATTCTTCAAAATTGTAATTCCAGCACCTGACCAGTAGTGCCTGCCCGCACCAGGTTCATGCCAGGATGGGTTGGAGTCAGGGCTATCACTTCCAGAACCAGACCTGAAGTGGAAATGGAGGCTGGCTGATGCTAAGTCCAATAAGATAATTCACTGGGAGTTCAGCTTAACTCCACAGATAGGTGTAAGGCCCCAGTAGTCCTTACCCCATGCCCTTTTTCCTTCAAATCTGATTGTGAATCCATTGTCGATTGTTGTAAAAACCCTTCTGGTTTACCAATGTCCTTTGGGGAAGGAAACTGTCATCCTTACCTAATCTGGCCTCCAGAACTACAGCAATGTGGTTGACTCTTAACTGCCCTTGGGGCTATTAGGGATGGGCAATAAATGTTGGCCTAGCCAACGATGCCCTCATCCCAATGAAGAATAAAACAAAAGTCATCTGTACGTCTCTTCATGCTCCTATTGTCCACGATTACTCACCGATGTCCACAGTGTACAGAATGCTGAAGCACTATAGTGACATTTGGAAGTCTACCTACTTCTGAAAAGTTGTATCCTCTTGTGGGAGTATAGACTGTCAAAATAAACAAATACTCCTTCCAACACCTCTTCCAAAAATGTATTATTCAATAATTGGCCATAAGGTATTTAACTCAACAAACAGTTATAAAGAAATTCTACAGGAAAGATATATTAAGTAGTTATTAAAGTGTAGATAAACAAATTCATATTCCCCTTAAAGCTGTACCAATAACCCATGCTGAGCTATGGCCATTGTTGAGGTTAAGAACTCAATTAAGCATCATTATGCATTCTACTCAAAACTGTTTGAAAACAAAACCTCCAGAACTAAATATTGTTTAAACCTTAAAACAGTGCAACAGGTCTCTGAAGTAATATTCAATTAAAACAGTTAATCACAGAAGGCAATTGGCACAATGAAGTTTGAATTTTACTATTTCTACAATGCAGGGAACTATTTTATCTATTGGATAATGTAATCTGTTACATCTGAACACTTTTTACATTGCTGGTCAACTTAATACTCACTTATCTTTGAAGAACAATGCCTCATCAACAACTACTACATTAAAATACATATTTAAAATACCGTACAGAATGGTACTGAATATATGAAGTTGGTCACGATCTTTGAAAGTACCTTCAAAATGTTCCAGACTTCAGATATGATTGCTTCTTAGTTCACAATTCCTCTGACCTAATATAACCTACATCAACTGCAGAAGCTGGTACAACTCTGTCACAACTATGCTGGAGGAATCTGAACCTATGTAATGGAATCAGCGAGTTCAGAAAAATAGAGTTCAGGCTCACTACCTACCCTTATCCTGCAATATTAATTTTAAAAGTTTCCTGCAATGGGGCTGGGGGGAGGTATTATTGAATCCAGTGCCCCTCACCATGTATTTTCCAGCTTACTTCTGTTCCAAAGTGGACAGAAGAATGAAAATCTGGCTTTGGATTTCTTTACAAATTGGACAATTGATTGTTCTACACGAGTGACCACTTACACTGTTAAGTAAATTAGTCAGAAAGGAGCCTTGGACACAAAAAAGCCCATTCTTGAGAACACTAGTGCATATTCACAGCATTTTGGCAGATATCATTCACAAGTGAGGACCCAGGCTGCTGAGACTTCTCCCACTTTTGGTATTCAGATGCAACTTGTGAAAATATTCCCAGCCCAGATCAATTAACTCCATACAAGCTGATAATCAGGTCCGTAAGCATTCTGCTCTGTACAATTTAGCCACTCACTGAATAAATCTGTTGAGGCACTGTTCTGTCCAGGTACAGACTAATGATCACTTCATTTGCTACAGGCACTCTTCCCTAAGATGCATCTCTTCTATTATTATGTTTCCTGCAGTTTCTTTTCCTTTTAAAGAGTACAGAAGATTACATAAAGGACACTGAAAATAATGTTCACACGATAAAGTAGACTTGAAATGTTACTTGAAAAATAAGCAAGGGATAATTGATATACTGCAAACTATAATAATCCTGTTCGTCTACAAGATTACAAAACTGTGGGTAGTTTAAACTGAGCCTGAAGGTGATTGAATATTGAATTATTTTCCGATAAAAGGGGTCAATGTCTGCTTCTTGCATAAAGAACAATGGTTTAAAGATGGTTTCAAAGAACAACCATAAACATTCCTGCCATCAGACAGGATTCAGATGATTGAATTGAAGATACCATTTACCTGTTACTTGTAACATGCCTGTGAGGACTCTGGTGAGACATTGATAAATGACCTTCATTGATAAGAAAACCACATAACCCATCAACCCATCAGATGTATTTAATGGAACTCATGAACGAAAAATCTGATAGGATATTCACAGCCTGAGCCCTCTAGCTGCTCCTAAAGTACTGTAAAGTGTGCTGTACATTTATGTAGTCATTTACGTAAGGTTTAATGTGTTCTACGTAACGCACAATTAATACAAAGATATGTACTGTCAATGTCCAAAATACTGAGCAACATGTTCCATTAGCTTTGCTCATTCCAAGCTCATCCATGGCCATTCATATTGGGCCTTTAGCATGGTGGTCATTGCTCAGGTGAGCTTTAAGTGCCAACTCACATCCACACAGAGTTGTTTATTTTAATCTCCTTAGCGAGCACCTGTGTATCTCCATTATGGAATATCCATGCATTTGACAATTTAAAGTCCAAAATTTCAATACTATCCCCAATATTACTTCCCATCTTCACCCTCCATGCTGCAGAAACATTCTGCTCAATGAATATCCCTGCCCACAGCAATCTATAGTGACTCCCAGTCTTCACCAGACGCAGATTAAAATCTCCACCCCGATCTCTTAATTCTCCATTTACATAACCTTTCTGAAATCTCAATGATGCAACCAAGAAGTCACTAATCTCTGCTGTTCTTTTATCCACTAGCTGGGGCATTTTTGTTTTTGTCCTGTTCTGTTTGTGGAGTACCTTGGGACTTTTTTTGTTATGTTAAGGACACTATAGAAAAGCACATTTTTGATGCTATTCTTGTTACTAACATATCTACCTTTACCAATTGGTTATGTGCTGTTTATATTTTCCTGCTTTTAATATAATATAAAGACATAAATTGAATATCTCCTTGCACCTTTCTTAGAAAAGAATGCAGTTATGATATAGATGCAGGCAAAATCACACTGTGAATTTGTAGTTAAAAAGGTTACCAGTTACCAGTAGGGAATAGTATGAATTGTTGCAGGTTTAAATTTAAATATTGGCTAAACTGCTCGACAAATACAACACTGTCCAACTTGCTGTAGCCGGATCTTGTAATTGGTTGCTGTAAGCATGCATTTATACAGCTGTTCAGTGGCTCGAGAGCTTTAAACTTGTGATTGTATTAAAAATTCATAGTTCTCAAAAATAATGAGAGGAAGTGAATTTGTTTCCATCTGAAGATGATGGTAGTTTGATAACCTCCAGCTCCAGTGTTATTTATTGCCCAGTAAATTTCGTAATACATATTAATGATTCTGTTATTATCACACTTCAACATGTTTACTCATTTCCATTTGGATTTAATGGCACATTTTGATCAAGAGGCTTGTAAACTGTTTTGATGAAATTGGGTTTGATACCTATTTCTGAACTTGTTTGGAGGGCAGGATAAGGGTGGGATTAAGACATTAGTTGTTAGATGGGGACTGCCAATGATTGAAATGCATTGAAAAACATAATAAATAATCACTCATAATGCACAGAAATAAAGAGCCTAAATTAGTTATATATATATATATATATATATATAACAATGTTGTTTGTGTTTTGAATACCAGAGGCTATAAATCATCAGGAAGTCCTTTTCTTTTAACCTCCAGAAGCAAAACATGACTCTAAATATTACAGACTTCACCCTGTTTCACCCCTTTAAGCTTAATCCCCCAAGTGTCTCTGGACCACCCTAACCCTATTCCTTAATTCTGCTATCTTCCAAAACCTTTATTAAAGCACCTTCGCCTTAATCCCATGCTCTGCCTCTCAGTGTTCAGGCAACACATGAACGTGTTCCTAATCTCATAACATGTTTCAAGTTTGTAAAAAGCACCTTCTTGCTTTTATTGAGATAGTGCATTTTTTTTTTAAATTCACTTACGGGACATGGGCATCACTGAGTAGGACAGCATTTATTGCCCATCCCTGATTGCCCAGAGGGCAGTTAAAATATAAAATTTATAGTCCAACAGGTTTATTTGAAATTACAAGCTTTCGGAGTGACTTCACCTGACGAAGGATCAGCGCTCAGAAAGCTTGTGATTTTAAATAAACCTGTTGGATTATAACTTAGTGTTGCATGACATTTGACTTCATCTTTGTGAGGGGAGGGGGGAGTATTGACAATGGGGTATTCACCCTCCCTGATTCCTGCCTGCCAGTCAGCCCATGCAGTGAAAGCTGATGGTCTATCCTTCTTTTGCTCCACCTTTCCAAACAGACCAGAAAATGTTAATGGAGATAGGACAAGGCCTTTCAAAAAAGTTGTCCACTTGGGGGCTTCCAAAGCTCTGAAGATTGAAGATGGGGCCATTTTCTGTCTGGCACCTTCCCTAGAAGCTTCCTTTAGGGTGATTTGCCTATTATGCAATGCTTATGTTAGTCTCTGTCATGTAGGATCCAGGTGTCAATATGTAGTATTGAAAATTCCAATAGAATTTATTGCAGCTATTATGAACAAACATTAAATTTCTCAGGTATGTAAATGTCTTGGGTTAATGTTAAGCTGTTAGGTTACATGGTGAAACATGGTTCTGATAGAGTGTCATGTCTCAAGTGGTATAAAGCAAAATGGAGTATGAGAGGGGGATGGAGGGAGATCTCATAGAAACTTATGGAATTCTCACAAGACTAGACAGGATTATTGCAGGGAGAATGTTCCTGATGTCCAGGAGGTCATGAACTAGAGGCTAGCAGTCTAAGGGTACAAGGTAGGTTATTTGGGACTGAGATGAGGAGAAATTTCTTCATCCAGAGAATGGTGAGCCTAGGGAATTCTCTGCCATGGAAAGCAGTTGAGGCCAAACATTGAAAGCTTTCAAGAAGGAGCTGGATATGGTTCTTAGAACTAAAACGATCAAAGGGGATGGGGCAAAAGTGGGAACAGGGTACTGAGATAGCTGAGCTGCCATGATTGAATTGAATGGTGGAGCAAGCTCAAAGGGCTGAATGGCCTACTCCTGCTTTTATTTTCTTTAGTTCTTTGTTTCTATGAGACCTTTATACCTTTAGGTGACATACTATAATACATTGATGATATTGTAAGCATGTGGCTTATAGGTACACCGAATTACTGACCATGAGACAAAATACAACATTGCCCAGCCAATAGGGGGAAAACGTTGGGAACAGATGGGAAAACAGCAAGCTTGCTATCCAATTAAATTTACATGCCACACCATTTTCAAATATGCTGGTGGTTGGCGGCAAACTCCATCTCAAATGTAGTTATTGATTGACATATTAAGACTTCAAAAATTGACACTGTTTTCTCCATATATTAACCCATGATTGTGTCATTTAATGTACCTTTTAAAATTGAGACTAATAACTGCAATGCAGCACTGAGAGATAGGTGTGATCTTTGGGAGTGTTGTCTTTCAGATGAGAGTACCATGGTTCTATCCAATCTCTCAGGTCAAGGTAAAACAGAAAATTGAAGCAGGTAAAAATGTTATTTCTGTCTGCAAAGAACAGAAGCCTGTGCATTTAAATTGAAGAGAAAGAAATTTATCCCCAATGTTTTGAAGAATATTTATCCCCAAGTAACTTCACTGAAAGAGATGATCCAATCATTATTGTTTTGTTGTCTTTGGAAGCTAATTGAATGGAAAATGGCTGTTGGTTTTCTTATATTCCAACAGTTACTGCACTTCAAAATGTAGCTCAGTGACTTTGAGGCATTTTAGAACATTCTGAGGATGTGAAAGACACTATATAAATGCAATTTTTTCTCACTTTTCTGATTGCATCTCAATGGTATGTGTTGTGCTTAGACAATGGAAGATTCTGCATTCTGTCCTCATATGGCTAAAAACTTTTTTTTTAATTTGTTATGTTAAAGTCATGAACTAATGTCTACATTATTCAGGAGCACCATACCAGTTTTAGCTGAAAGTTCTGGAGATCTGTTTAATGAATCTTCCTGTATATGTTGGGGAAATGGCAAATGAATTAAACAGTTCTGCAGCAGTTTAACTCTGAACGTTGAATGTCAAATTATACAATATTTCAACCATTTGTATAATTGGCTGACCAAACTGCTAATCACATTTTAATTAAAAACCTTCATTGGACCACACAGTTCTTAATATCTCAGAATACGTTTTTTAAAATAAAAGTTACATTAATTTTAAAAATGATTCCAAACATTGCAGATCATTGATTAAAAGCACTCTTCATATTGCACCCTCACTGCTGCCTTGCTGAGTAATTCTGCAGATCATGTTACATTCTGTTGTAATTCAGATGCCAGCCCTACTCTTTTGCTGTTCCTTTTCCCAAACTGTTCAGCGACATGCTTCACTTCAACATTCCTTAATGGTGCTACTCTTCATTTTGATTGTTTCTAAACCTGTATTTATTTTTCTGTTGCCGCTTCCTCTTTGTGTTACTCTCCCCTCCTCTTAAATTAACGCCTTCTCCTACGCTGTTCATCACGCTGCTACAGGCTTCTGAAATGCTAGATAATCAATCTTAAAGACAGCTTTAAAGACACTCAATATACCTCAAGGGTCATTTAACATCCGAAATGAACATCGTCTCCTCATGCAACATCCTTCTAAGGAAGTAACACATAATTGCAGTGTGTAACAAAAGCAATGTATTAATCATGGTGGACTTCATATAGGCTGTACAAAAGAAATCACTGGAGATGGTCTGGAGGATGAGTCTACAGAACCAGAAATGGTAAAATTACTTTAGATCTTGAACTGTGAAATGAGGCAGGTTTAATCACTATTCTGATCGCATATACTCTTGGGAAAATGTTGTCACAGTAAAATTGAACTCCATATTAAATTTAAGATGCAAGACTAAGAAAATTAAACGTCCAGGTTGGGTTTTGGTGGTGAAATGAGTACATTGTGGTGATGCGGAAGTGGGGGGTTTATTCAATGCTGGGGAGGAGAAGCAGAAAACTGGTTGAGGAGGCGTCAGGAATTGTGATGGAGTGAAGCTCAAGATATAAAGCAGGGAATTGGCAATAAATGAGAGGGCATGGGAAATGACGGAACTGGGGATGTTATCGATGGTCACCACCACTTTGACATACATGGGGTGGGGTGGGGGAGTCAGTGGGGGTACAATGAAGCATAATGGTAGGTTTTACCAAACTGTAGTGCCATGGCATATGGGCAAGGAGAAAGGTTGGAGTATTCCTCAATGTGGTGAGTGACGACGTGTTGAGGTTTAATGGAGATGGAATGTACAGACGCAGGAAATAGAACAGGACTTAGAGGCTCTGGGGAAGTACATGATGACCAGGCCAAGCCACATTCTGAGTCTGTTCCATGTCATGACTTTCCAATTGCTTGAAGTGACCTGCAACTGGAAAAATACCCAATGTGGACAAAATCAGTTTCAGCTTGATGGGCAAAAGCATAGGCTTCACTACTGCTTGATAGGACTGCATTGAAGTTTGATTCATTCATGTGCTGTAGGTGTTGTTGTTGAGGCCAGCATTTATTACCTATCCCTGATCACCCAGAGAGTAATTGAGAGTCAACTATATTGCTGTGGATCTGAAGTCACATGTCAGTCAGACCAGTTAGGAACAGCAGTTTCCTTCCCTAAAGGACATTGTTGAACCTGATGCTTTTCTTCCTGACAATCGTTTCATGGCCATTATTAGACTCTTTATTCCAGATTTATTTTTATTGAATTCAAATAACCCGGCAGGACTTAAAACCTATTACCTGGGTCTCTGAATTAATGGTCTAGCAATGACACCATTAAGCCATCACCCCTTGAGAAAGGGTTTACTAGCACTGGAGGGAGTGCAAAGGAGCTTCACTAGGTTGATTCAGAGTTGAGAGGGTTGGCTTATGGGGAGAGATTGACTAGACTGGGAGTATACTCATTGGAATTTAGAAAAACTAGGGGGGATCTTACAGAAACATATAAAATTATGAAGGGAGTAAACAAAATAGAAGCAAGGAGGTTGTTTCTACTGGCAGGTGTAACTAGAAGTATGGGTGAAGCCTCAAAATAAGGGGGAGTTGACTTAGGATGGAGTTGAGGAGAAACGTCATCACCTGTGAATCTGTGGAATTTCCTGCCCAATGAAGCAGTTGAGGATATCGCTTTGAATGTTTTTAAGGCAAAGATAGATAGATTTTTGAATGGTAAAGAAATTAAGGGCTATGGAGAGCGGGCAGGTAAGTAGAGCTGACTCCATGAAAAGATCAGCTATGATCTTATTGAATGGTGGAGCTGGCTCGAAGGGCCAGATGTCCTACTCCTGCTCCTAATTCTTATGTTCCTATGTTCTCCTGGTCCAGCAATCTTGCACTTACAGAATGGAATTTTACCATCATTTGCAATCATTCCTTTGTATCTGAAAAGCATGCAATAGACACATACATGAGGTGCAAATGTTGATCCTGCTTGCAAACTACATATGAGATATTTCCATAAAGCTGAAACAATCACAGCTGACATTTAAAGAGCTACCTTTGGGAGACAACAAACTCAGTTCTTGTCAGAAATCCAAGGCAGCAGTGGGAAATGAACCTGAATCCCTTTCTACCTGAAATCCAAGTATTATGCATGTATTATCTGATATACATGAATAACTTTTGTGGGTTATACAGAGATGGGAAGGGATTGGCTCAGTATGCATGAGACACTTCCACTATATTGGTGTGGACATGCCACATGACCTTTAGACCAATGATCAAAGTGAGTGCCTATCCAGTTCAACACCTGGCTACCTTGAGGGTATGATCCATGTCTTATTGTATAGAGGAGAGTGTTCAGCCAACATCAGTACAGCATGTGAGCACTGTCTCCTCTCATAGATAATATTGTCTTCTGATCCTTATGTTCCCAACACAGGTTCATTGCAAGATGGGGATCCAGCTACGGGCAGTGTGATAGCTGCAGTACCTGCCTTGCAAAGAACTCACCTTCTTGGTGAGATGGAAAATATGCGGATGTGCCAGCAAACCCGGGAGCAGCAGCAACCTGGTACGGAAGCTGATGAGCCTCCTGCACAGGAAGAGGTTACAGCTGCAGAGCCCTTCAGGATGCATGGGGGCACAGGAGGGCCAATGCATTTCAGCCTCAAAGCCATTTCTTCCAAAAGCATGAGGCATAGTGTAGATGTTGGCTCTGTGTGTCCCAGTGACTGAATCATGCCAGCTGCTGAATTGGTACCTGTGAGGCCATTCTATCTCAGGGACTGTGAATGGGACAATTGTATTGAACTATATACGACAGACTCCTTCCAGGGAGCTGCCTGTGCATGGGATCTCTCAGTCCCCTACCCACAAATACACCGAGAGAGAGATCAATGCTATTTGCATAAGATCAGACCAGATCATTTTGTTCCCTCAGGACATGGTCCACCAAGACCGTAGGATTTTGAAACATAACTGGCATCCCGCAGGTGCGGAGTGCCATCGATTGTACATGTCATGTGGAGAGGGCTGGTTCACGATGCTGTGGATTTATTGCGCAGTTTTCCATTCCATCAATTTGCAAGCGATCTGTGATCACTGGTTCCTCTTCTTTGTATGTTAGCCTTGTACCCTGGCAACTGCCAAGACCTCTATATCCCGAAGAACTCCCATCACCCTGCTGTACTTGAGGGTCCAGGTGCCATACAATGCTGGTCACAAGGACTTGCAGCCATGACTGATGATGATAACTGACATGAGTGTATCACATGATCCTTGCACGGTGTGACCTTCGTAACTGGAAGAGTCTGCCAGGGATTGTGTTGGATGCTGAGGAACTGGGAGAACGGAAGTGGTTTTCTGAGGAGGAAGATATGGACACTGAGGAGGGGTAGGAACCTCTGCAATACAGACAGAACTTGATGAGCAATTATTTTTGTGGATATGTGTAGCAAGCAATCTTTGACCGAAAATAGGGGCTGGTCAACTTGCTAGAGATTTTCTTGCATCATGGGAGCAAAATGCAACTTGTGTTTGCTTTATTGCTGTTTGCTTTTGGAGTTTATAATTAAAAGATAATTTTTGAATCTGTTTGAAGGCTCCCCTGTATATGATGATCCCCACTGAGCAATGATAAGATGCTGGGCTACATTGGGTTGCAGCGACTTTGAGATGGAGGTAACATGAGATGTAGGTTAAGGACAGTTAAGCTGTGGGTCCTGGTGTTTAAATAATAACTAGGGTAAAAAAAAGTGAGTGTCTATGTATGTGGAATTGGCTCTGTGCAAGCTGTATGGCATGAGATGCATTGGTCTGTGGGAGCTGTATCACTATGTTGACAGTGATGGGCAACCTCACAATGCCAGCACTTCTTCCACTAGTCTTAAAAGATGGCATTGGCATTAGGAATATTGGTATGTTCTGGGATGTTCAGGCCCTGGCAAATTCTTTCAGCTACAGTAAATGGGAGAATCCAACTAGCAACAGATGACAGGGGCTCCACCAGGTCCAACAGCCTACCTTGTCTTTAGCCACATCGCATCTTACCACCCTCTCTAAGTCATTGCAACTCATTTTCCAAGGTGAATAGTTAATGAGGTGAGTTTGGGACAATTGTACAAGAAAACCCATGAGGCGTCAAGGAGAGAAACCCTCCATGGAATTCAAAGAAGTTGACACTTAGCCAAAAATGTAAAGCTCGTCATTACACTTTCCAGCATCAAAGAGCAATCTGTCAAAAAACAGTGAAACAGTTTGTTTTCATCCTTGTTAAAAATGCCTCCTAGTGCATTATGGCTGATCACATGAGTGAGAGCACGTTGCAGCCAATCTGTTGTCATTGCTGCTGTTGTTGATTACTGGGCTAAGGTTAGGGTTAGAAGATGATGCTATTCCTTGTCCAACTGAATATTTTGTGGCCCAATCTATTTGCTAGAACAATTTCACTTTCTGGTGAGATTGGACTGGAGGTAGGACTGTTCTCTGCTTGAGCTGTCTTGAAACAGGCTAAGTGTCCCTTTGACATTGTGATAGATGGCCATTCTGAACAGAATGCCTGCTGGTCTAACTGTTCCGAGATGCTTGTTTTCTGCTACAGAATGGTTGACAAATCCGAAGATGGAGTCTCCCATTCTTTAGCAACGTCTATTTTTTTTGTTTGCACTCGCTGCATCAACTTCATTTTTGTCTCCAATCGACAACACTTTAAACTTTCTCACAAGTTTAATCGCACTCGTATGTTTTCTAAAAGAGATCTTGGTGTCAAATGATAACATGCCTGCAGTTCTTTAATTTTGTGCTCTGATGCAGTCTAACTCTGCTTTGGTTGGTTCAATCACACAGTATTACAGCACAGAAAAAGGTCATTTAAGCATTGTGTCTGTACCCATCATCAAACACTTATCCACCTCAATCCTATTAACCTGCATTTGGCCCATAGCTTTGAAAGCTATGGCATTTGAAGCGTTCATCTAAATAATTCTTAAATGCTGTAATGATTCATGTCTCCACCATCCATTCATGAGTTCCAGATACCCAACATATTCTGGATTAAAAGAATAGTTCTTATATCCCATCTAAACTTCCTTTCCCTTACCATAAATCGATGCTCCATTATAATGGACCCCTCTACTTACCATAGAATTATAGAATTCCTACAGTGTGGAAACAGGCCCTTTGGCCCAACAAGTCCACATGGAACCTCAGAGCATCCCACCCAGAGCCATCCCACTGTAACCCACCTAATCTACACAGCCCTGAACACTACGGGCAATTTAGCATGGCCAATCCACTTAGCCTGCACATCTTTGGACTGTGGGAGGAAACCGGAGCACCCGGAGAAAACCCACACAGACACAGGGAGAACGTGCAAACTCCGCACAGACAGTCGCTGAAAGGGCGGAATCAAACCCGGGTCCCTGGCGCTCTGAGGCAGCAGTGTTAACCACTGAGCCACCATGCTGCCCTATATGCCTTATGGGAAAGGTTTATTCTTATCGAAATTACTTATGCCCCTAATGATTCTGTACACCTCAATCAGGTCCCCCTCACCCTTCTCTGCTCCAAAGAAAACAACCCTAACCAATGTAATCTCTCTTCATAGCTAAAACATCCCTGCCTGGACACTTTCTCTTGTCAAATTAGTTTAAACCTCTCCACTAATAGGTCTAGCAAATCTCCTGCAAGCATGTTGGTCCCGTTCCATATCAAGTGCAACACATTGGACCTGTGTATGTCCCACCTTACCCAGAAATGGAATCAATAATCCAGGAATCTAAAGCCCTCCTTTTCTCACCAAATCTTCAAACAGATATTCGTCCACTCCGTTCATCTATTTCTACACTCACTAGCACACAATGCTGGGAGTAAACTAAAGATTACAAACTTTGAACTCTTGCTTATGAATCTGCTACTTAGTACCCTGAAAATTTGTTGCAGGGCCTTATCCCTCTTTATAATATGAACCATAACCTCTGACTGTCTTCTCTCTTCAGGATGCCCTGCAGTTGTTCAGTGTTATCATTGACCCTAGCCCCAGAGAGGCTGCATATCATCCTGGAGTCACATCTGTGGTTGCAGAATTGCCTATCTATATCCTTCACCATCGAGCCTCCTATCTCAATCACTCTTCCGCTCTTTCTCCTCCCCCCATGTGCAGTTGGACTCTGGGTGCATGCCCCAGTAGAACTCTCACTGTTTTCCTGCACAAGACAAGCTTGTTCGAGTTCAGCTAATTTGGAGTTCCAGTCAGAGGTCCAAATCATTACAGGCCCACCACTATTAGATTTCCTGCTCCCATGACACAAATGTCTAACAATATGGAATTTCAGTTTATCTGCATTGATTCATCACTATTTCACAGTACTTTAAAATGGGCTTTTTAATCATGCAAAGATTGGGAGTAAATCTGAGGAATTGTGAAATTTTAGGAACCAGTAAATAACACCTAAAAAATGGTGATTGAAAAGGAGAAAAATAGAATGAGAGTAAAGTAGTGAAGAATATAAAACAATGGATTTTGTAAAATAATGTCAGTGCAATAAAACAGGAAGTGACAGCGAAACTGGCCTAAACATTTGGGTCTGTCAAAATATGTAGGAACAGATAAAAAATGGATTTGATACTGGAGAGGAACAATGATCATACTAAATGGCAGGGTATAGTCACCAGGTTTTTTTCTGTGTATACTTGGTCCCATTTCTTATCTTCTTAACTTAAGTCATATCTACTGCTGACATATGTTTAAACTAGTGGATAAGAGCTCTGGCCTTAAATTAGTTTGGTTTTTATTTTAGTCAAGCTACTATGCAGATCAAGGCTGTAATTTAGTCCCGCTGTTCAGATCACATTGCATATACACCTTAATTTTCCCCCTTTTAACTTAGAATGTTAATACCTAAGACATAGAAGCAGGAGTAAGCCATACAATTAGATCCCAACATATGCTTTACATAGAATGGATTGGGCTGGGTGACAGTGTGTTGGAGGAAGGTTCAATTAGGCATTCAAGAGGAAATTGGACTGTTATCAGAAAAGGAAGAAAGTGCTGGGCTATGGGGACAAGATAAGGGCATGATGTGGAGTGCTCTTGCATTAAGTCTGTGAAGAAACAATGTGTTGATTATCCTTTCTCTGTGCTGTAACCATCACATAATTCTATGATATCTTGCCTGCCATGGACAGAAACCAGACGAATGATACGAATCTTTGGAGCAAAATATAGCCCTCATCAACCACATTGAATAACTGTGACTTTTTCCGTATCATTCCAAAATGATTGTTATTATGCTTGTTTAAGAAAAATTGAGATCCCCATTCTTTGACCTGTTGTTGTTATGAAACTTCTAAAAATTGAGTTTAGTCTATTCTAATGTCAACAGTTTCAGACTCCTTTATGTAAAACCTCATATTATATCCCTCCTCACTAGCTCATTGAAAGCAAAGACGGCATACATTATAAAATATTACATGGTACACACAGAGCAACAGGCCATTTGACCATTAGGCAAAGCAGACGTTGGTGTTTTGAATGAACATCCTCCCACACATCTTTATCTAAACCCATCCACATAACTTTCTAATTTTATTTCCCACATGAGTTGACATAGCTGCTCCTAAAAATGTTTGTGCTGTACAATGTAGCCATTTGATGCTGCTCTTCAGTCAGAAAATGGTAATGGGACAATTATTCAATATCTAGCATTGAAAGACTGAATCTTAGGAGGTCTGCACATTACGTTCAGAGAGCACAAGGTGTAGAGCTGGATGAACACAGCAGGCCAAGCAGCATCAAAGGAGCAGGAAGGCTGACGTTTCGGGCCTAGACCCTTCTTCAGAAACCGTCTCCTTTCAAGTTGTATCATTTCTGAAAACTCACACAGATTATATTTTTGAATTCATTCACATGAAATGGCTGCCTTTTTGAATTGTTGCTGTCCTTGTGTTGGAGGTACACCCACAATGTCTCTAAGTGGGGAATTCCAGATTTCAGGTTCCTCAGGAGATATCGCACATTTGTATCACTAGGAAGCATGTTGCAAAACTAGAAAATAAAATAAATCTTAGATAGTTTTCCTTGCAAGCCTCCATCTTTATTTGAAAACCCAAAGTCAAACTATCCTTTCATCTTTCTTCACCTTTCTTCAGCCTTGGATATGATGGATCACCCCATCATCTTCAAACACTTCTCCAGTATCATCGAACAAATGAAGACTGTTTTTGTCTGGTTTCACTCTTATTTATCTAGTCATAGCAAGAGAATTGCCATTAATGGTTACTCTTCTAATTACAGAGTCATGGTTACACAGAGATGAAAGTTTGTAACTAAATATTGAGGAATATGTGATTTTTCTAAAGGGCAAGCAGAAGTAAAAAGGTGGCAGGTTAGTTTTGTTTGTACAAGAAGCATTAATTATTATAGCAAGAAATAATCTTGGATAGGAAATTGCAGAGTCATAGGAATATAGGATCATAACATCATGAGTAGATCATTCAGTCTCTTAAGCCTGTTCTGCTATTCAATGAGATCATGGCCTAAATCGACATACCTGCCTTTGGCCCATATCCCTTAATACCTTTACTTAACAAAACTTTATCCACTTAAAATTAAAAACTGAACCAGCATCCACTGTCAGTTTGGAAGACAGTTCCAAACATCTACCACTCTTTATGTGTAGAAGTGCTTCCTAAGATTTCTTCTAAATGGTCTGCCCCTAATTCTGAGACTATGTCTCCTAGTTCTGCAATACCCAAACAGCGGAAATAGTTTACCTTTACCTACATTGTCTTTTTCTGTTGGTAGAGGGAGAAATAACAAAGAGAAGAAGACACTGTTGGGAGCAGACTAAAAGCCCCCTATCAATAGAATACAACTAAGCAAGGGGGTTAAATTTGAACAAGGGAAATCATGAAATTTTGGGGCAGAAATCTGCTGATACCCTCATCTGTCCAGGTATCATTATTGCATTCTATTCCTGGCTAACATTCTACATTTTAACTTCTGTAAATTTGATGTCATCCAAAACTCTGCTGCATGTCTCCTAACTCACAACAAATTTCACGCACAATTTATGACCAACACTTACTGAGTAATAATAACTACCAGTTGAGAAACATTGCAATTTTAAAGTTCGCACCCTAGTTCTCAAATCCCTCCATGGTCTTGTCCCATCTTATGTCTGCAAACTCCTCCAGCTGTACTGCTCTCATCTTGGGCATCATTGAGCTTAATGATTTTACACTGGGTAGCTGTGCCTTCAGCTATGAATGCCCAAATGTTTGAGTTCCCTCTCTAAATCTCTGCATCTGTCTATCTCACTTTTCCCCTTTAATGATGTATTCAAACCCTATCTTTTGGACCAAGTTTTCTATAGCTTTCCCTAATATTGCCTCTAATGGTTCAATGCCATATTCTCTCATGTAGTGCCATAGCAAAATGCAGTCTTATCAGCATAACCTTATTGTCATGTGTATTTTTACAAAAACAGTGAGAAGTTTAATATGTCGCCATACCAAGGCACCTAAAATAATGACAGAAGTCATAAACTAGAAAGGGAAAAAAGATAGTTAAAGTTCATCACATCTCAATTAACACCTCCTACGTTTGGGGCATGCTGGAAAACCAGGCCGAAACCACCACGTAAGGCTGGGCCGCGACCCGCGACCCTCCACCCTGCCACACCTAGACGAGACCTCCACGTTGAGATTAGACCTGCGCGCTGGAGCTTTGGAAGACCTGGAATCCGCCTCTGAAGCAAGGATGAGACTTCCACGCCAAGACGAGACTTCCGCGCTGGGACTAGATTTTCCCGGTGGTCTGCTGGAATGTTCGGATGCTGCCGAAGAAGAACTCCACAATGGGTGTAGGCCTGCACCCCAGGACCAGAATGCCACACTGCAGGTGGGGACAGCCCCTCCAGGACAAAGCTGCCACACCGGGAGATCACCCCACTAGGTGCCAGGCCTTTACCACCATTCCAAGTTTTGGGAACTACCTTGTCGTTGGGCCTCGGCCGGGAGAAGACAACTTCCACAGAAGTTGTTAAAAGAAGGCAAGGTACCATAATAAATGGAAACATTTAAAAAAACATAGAAAGAAGAAAAACTGTAAAGCAAATGGAGTTAATGAGCTCCCGACTACTGGGCTGTATTAAAGGTGAAATATGAAAAAAAAAGCTGTTATGATTATTGATATATTTTTTTGCTCTAAGCACACCAGACTTTATGAGAGAGGAATCGGTCTGATTGATTGGCGTGAAAGGCTGTTTCACACTCTTATGATCCCAGAAATACTGACAAGTCAGCTCCCAGAATGAAATCTGGCTGACAGAATTTTTTTTTCATTTTAGTTAACCTGGTGGTCACTTACTGAAACATAGTCACTTGAGGCTGCAAAATTTTTGTCAATAAAAGACCAGAGGTGTATTGTACAAAAAATGAATACAAAAATAATTGAACTATTGTGATATGAAACATAGTTTGAAAAGCCTTAAAATACCCACAAAAAGAAAGCCTTAACCTCATCTCCAACACCATCATTTTACAGTAATTCAAATCTAGAGAAATTATGCATGTAAATCAAATCTTTAAGTTTGACTTAACTGACTTTCTGCAGTTTTGTTTTTCCCCTGTGAACTTTGGTGTCTTCTTACATAAATGCTCATAAAAATGAGAGTTTAAACTTCCTCAGTTTCTAATAATCTATAGCTTTCTTACCAAGCACTCACATTCAGGATATTGCAGGAACTGAAGTTTTCTACTGTTGTAATATTTTCCCTGAACTGTCCTCAAAAAAAAATCTTTCTCTACTTGTTCCTGATCCTGAGTCTCCTCAAATATGCCTTTAAAAAAAAGCTTTTAATCTCTCCGTTTCCAAAGTTAAAATCAGTTCTTGATGATCCTGAACCAAAAACATTTGACTACCCTGAACCAAAAACAAACTAGTGGTCTTCAATATTTACTCTACCTGTCATGAACTACCAAAAGTATAAATAATTTTCCATTAACACTCCAGTAGTTCTATCTTCCTGAACAAAAAAATAGGTTAGGTCTCTGTTCTTGAAGCCCTATCTCATCTCAATTTAAAAGAAAGTTTTCAAAAAATCCCCTTTATTCATTAATGGGATGAAGGCATTAGTGGCTAGGCAACATTTATTGCCTATCCCTAATTGCCCAGAGGGCAGTTAAGAGTCAACCACATTGCTGAGGGGCTGGAGTCACTTGTAGGTCAGTACAGCAGTTTCCTTCCCTAAAGGACAGTAGTGAACCAGATGGGTTTTTCCTGATAATTGACTCATGGCAATCATTAGATTCTTAATTCCAGATATTTATTGAACTCAAATTCCACCATCTGCCATGGCAGGATTTGAACCCAGGTACCCAGAACATTATCTGGGTCTCTGATTTAACAGTCCAGCGTTAATACCACTAGGCCATCACCTCCCCCTCATTGCCAAGTAATCAATAAGCCTTATGCCACTATTTTAAAATCCAAACTCTCAAATTGATGTTTATATATTCTAAATCAAACATCTTCCATCATAACTCACAAACAGTGAATTTAGTGTTTTAAGTTTTGAGCAAAAGGTCTGTAGCTCAGGTTGTGGGTGAGGTTGTTGATTTGCTCGCCGAGCTGGGCTTGTTCTCATTCAAGCGTTTCGTCATCATGCTAGGTAACATCATCAGTGAGGCCGCCAATGAAGTGATGTTGTTCTACTCCACTTGGAGGCTTTGCTGGTGGTGTTACCCAGCACATTGATGAAATGTCTGAACAAAAACAAGCCAGCACGGCAAGCAAGTCAACAACCTTAGTGAATTTAGTGCACTTACAACGCATATGGAAGATGTGGAAAACATTGATTAGGTCTGTGGACAGACTAGCTCCTTAGATTTCAACTTGTACTACCAGTTTGACTTGAATGTAAGACCAATCCCTTCCTCAGTTTGAATGGTGCATGGGATGTATTCAATTTAAAAATGCCAGCTCTTGTTTTCAATCCTTCACTTTCATGGGCCTTTAAATTTTTACTTGCTCAAATCAGGCTATGAGCAATGATTGTTCAAAAAATTTTGGAGAGCAGAGTGTTCTAAGTTACGATTAGGTTCTGTGGTTTTTCATCATCAAACTTCTTCCAGGCCTTTGTTGATGTTATTTGACACTCCAATCCCTTGTCTCCCCTCATCACACCGATAACCATCCATCAATCCCTTAGCTTCTGTAAAAACGATCATTTCACTAACTGGCAGAATTCAAACCCCAGGTTTCTGACTACAACCTTAACACCTTCATATATTACTCCGACCTGCCAGGTGGATAATCTCCCTGAGTGACTTCTTCTCTTCCACTGTCACCAATCACTCCTTTGACCCTTCCTTTTCCTCTCCCTCTCATTATTCTCTCTACCAGGACAGAAAATTCATTTTTTGAACTGGAAATTTGTAGGATTATTTTTCCTGAAAATGAGATCAATTGAAGAAATTACTCCCTTGTATCATTTAACTTCAGTGAATCAGCTTATCTGATAGCCATTGCACTGGGAAGAGAGAAAGGAAACAGACATTGTTTCTTTTCTGAGATGTTCAAGGATAGACTTGCTCAGTGATGAGCATGTTTTGATTCCTAGACCCTTGAATTATTTATAAATTAAAAAATTTCATAAATATATATTCAGTAACAACTGGGCATCCATTATCAAGGCTAGAGAGTAAACTGCAATGGGACTGAATGGAGTGGGGCTCCTTCCTTCATACACTGTATTATCAAATTGTATTAATTTAAAATGGGAATAATTAATAAATTCTACGTGTCCTGTGTTTATTCAATTCCTTCCCTTAGACTGTTGCTAGCAGGGTTAAAAATCCCACTGATCTCATTCTTGTTGCTATCCACGTTCAATCTTTCAATTTCCATCTAAGCTTGTTTTTAATGCTCACTAATTCTCACATGACCTTTTTCTGCTTCACAGTCTCCATGGCTTTACGACTCTCGGGGGTGGCGTTGCTCTTATCGCACAGGCAAGGGTTTAATTGGGAGTTAAATCTTCTTCCCGTTTTCTTTAGTAGTCCATTTCCCTTTACAACCAGTTAGGCCAGCTGGTGCAAACAAAGGTATCTCCCCAGGGTATTGCATCTGTGAATCAACTCGCTGTACAAGTTGTGATAAAATAGGCCCACTCCCACCTTGTACATGCTGGTTAACAAGCCTGTCCCGACCAAACCAATAACAGTTAACTAGCCCACAGGGGGAAGCATGGGAGCAGTGCTTTAAAGATGCTGTGCTGCAAAGCATCGGGAATTGGGCAGGCAGATGAAAGTAGGAGGAACATTAGGTAAACAACTAGCAAAGTCTGACACGGAGGTGCTAGTGGTGGGCTGGGGTGGTCAAAGTCCGAAGTTACACGACACCAGGTTATAATCCAACAGGTTCATTTGAAACACAAGCTTTCGGAGCGCAGCCCCTTCATTCGGGTGCAGTGAGAGAGAAGAGCACACAGGCCCAGAGTTTATAGGCAGGGAGATCAAGGGCAGAGAGATCAAAAGATCGCACAATTGGTGTGAGTGGAGTGTCAGATAGTAAGTCTCTGCAGGTGACCAAGAGTGTTTGACAGTGAGGAAAGTATCAACAGCTGAGTAATCAGTGAAGGGATAACCTATAATCCAATTAAATTAAGCAGAGGGATAATTACAAAAAAAAATTAAAATAAGGTGGTATTGGAGGCAAACTAAATGATTGGAATAACATGATAGGTATAAAAGTCACATGCCGAGGGTCTAACCAAAGTAATAAGTAATTCAGAGATTACAAGGTGTAGAGCTGGATGAACACAGCATGCCAAGCAGCATCATGGGAGCAGGAAGGTTGATGTTTCGGGCCTAGACCCTTCTAGGCCCGAAATGTCAGCCTTCCTGCTCCTCTGATGCTGCTTGGCCTGATGTGTTCATCCAGCTCTACACCTTGTTATCTCAGATTCTCCAGCATCTGCAGTCCTTACTATCTCTAATAAGTAATTCAAAGCTGTACAAACTAATTAAGGTAGAGAGATCATAAACATTTTTATCAAGGTGATTGTGTCAAAACAGAAGACTTTACAGATACAGAACAGAATGGTGGCGTCACATGTAGCTCGACATGAATTCAAGATCATGGTTGAGGCCATCTGTATGGGTACAGAACTTGGTTATCAGTCTCTGTTCGATGATTCTGCATTGTTGTGTATCTCAAAGTCCACCTTAGAGGATGCTTCCACGAAGATCGGAGGCTGAATGTCCTTGACCGTTGAAGTGTTCCCTGACTGGGAGGGAACACTCCCATCTGGTGATTGTTGCCAATTTCCAGATGCCATCCTACAACTCATCTGCTTCATCCTCGACCACAACGTCTTCACCTTCGAAAACCAGTTCTTCATTCAGACACACGGAACAGCCATGGGGACCAAATTTGCTCCCCAATATGCCAACATTTTCATGCACAAGTTCCAGTAAGACTTCTTTGTTGCACAGGACCTCCGACCAATGCTATCCACCAGATACGTTGACGACATTTCCTTCCTTTGGACTCATGGTGAGGAGACAACTACATAGCGATATCAACAAGTTTCATCCCACCATCAGATTTATCATGGACTACTCTTTAGAATCAGTCTCATTCTTGGACACACACATCTCCATCAAGGACGGACACTTCAGTTCCTCACTCTACTCCAAACCCATGGATAACCTCATGATGCTGCATTTCTCTAGCCTCCACCCTAAACATATTCAAGAAGCCATCCCTTATGGACAAGCCCTGTGCATACATAGGATCTGCTCAGATGAGAAGGAATGCAACAGACACCCAGAGCAAGTCAACAACCTCACCCACAACCTGAACTACAAATCTTTGCTAAAAGCTTAAACCCTAGACATTTTTTCCAATATCTAAAATACTGGACAAAACCCTGGACTTTTCAAAACTTTTATGAGGTAAATGAAAGCTGGGATGAGTCTATGGGAAATACACAACCATCAGGCCTGGGAATGCAGATTGCTATCTGGGACTATTGTTCAGCCTGGAATCCCAGTTTACATCTCCCCTCTACAAGATCAAACCAAACCAACAGACTCCAGCCCAAGTCAATACAGCATGGAGCTGGAAGATCACAGCAGGGCAGGCAACATCGGAGGAGCAGGAAAGTCGATATTTCGGGTTTACACCCTTCATCAGGACGGGGAGGGAGAAGGGAGCTCAGAAATAAATAGAGGAAGGGGCCTGAGGCTGGGGGAATGTTGGTGGGATGGTGATAGGTGGATGCAGGTAGGGGGTTGAGGAAATTGGTCATGGGAAGAGTGGGGCAGATAGGTGAGAAAGAAAATGGACAGGTTGTGTCAGGTCAAGGAGGTGGGGATGAGAGTGAGGGTTGGACATGGGATGAGGCTGGGGGTGGGGAGAGTTTGAAACTGATGAATTCTAAGTTCAGGCTGTAGGCTCCTGAGGCAGAGTATGAGGTGTTGTTCCTCCAGTTTATGACCAGATTGGAGGATGTGTCGGATTTGGAAAGATTGTTTGGGGCCTTGGACAGAGGTGAGAGGGAAGGTATAGGGGCAGATGTAGCACCTCCTGCAGTTGTAGAGAAAGGTGTCTGGTGTAGTGAGGTTGGTGGACAGTACGGAGCGGACGAGGAGTCGCAGAGAGAGCAGTCCCTACCGAAGGCAGTTAGGGGTGGGGAGGGAAATATATCTTTGGTCGTGGGGTTGGATTGTAGATGGTGGAAGTGGAGGAGGATGATGCGTTGGATTCAGAGGTCAATGGAGTGGAATTAACTTCAGAAACAAAGACCAGAAACACAATGTGAAACACAATGTGAAACACAGGCTTAGCGCAAATATGAGGAGCCTAAAATCAGTGGCAAACCAGAACCCTACAAAACCTTTCCTATTCATGTATCTGTCCAACTGTCTTTTAAATGTTGTAACTGTATCTACATTTACCACTTCATCTATATGTACCACCCTCTGTGTGAAAAATTTGCTCCTCAGGTCTCTTTTAAATTATTGCCATCTCACCTTAAACCTATGTCATCTAGTTTTGTACTCCCCTACCCTTGGGAAAAAGACCTTTGCAATTCACCTGATTTATGCACTTCATGAATTTATAAACCTCTATAGGGTCATCCTCAAACTCCTATGCTCCAGGGAAAAAAAGGTCCCAGCCTGTCCAGCCTCTCCTTATAACTCAAACCCTTCAGTCCCAGTACCTGTGGAGGCAGAAACATAGTAAATATTTCAGGCCAATGACTCTTTGTCAGATTTGTAGATGATTTATGATTTTATTATCACATGTATTTTACAGAGAGAAAAATTGCAGTGGAAAGCGTTTCCACTATCACCACGATCGGGCACCATTTTGAATAGTTTTAAGAATCAAAAAAAATATAGATTAAAGAAATCCATCAGTTCTGAGACAGCGCATCACCAACAATGCCTGTGGCGCCATCCCTCCTCCACCACGTTGTTGCTATCTATACCAGACCTGACCGACGTTGAAGTGTGCCACTCTTCTGGCAGCATCTTTCACCACTGGGGCTGGATCCAATACCTCGCAGCTGCCAGCGCCAAAGTGAGAGCTGCCTCCCTCACCACTGGGCCCACCTTGATGATGTCATCACGATGCCCTTCCACCGCCACCAGTGCCGGACCCAACCAACTGTGGGTAGGAGTGATGAGGAACAAAGGGAAGGTTTGCGATGAAGAAGAAAGTGATGAATTGAAATAAAAGGATGGTTGTGCAAGGAATTAAAGTGATGATAACAGTTCAGGCAAAAAATGAAATACACGCCCCAGAGACAGTGCACATGTTAAAAGCAGAATGAGCACCAGCCGTAGTGTTCACCAAAAAAAAGCGTGCATCTAGTTTATAATTTGGATTTGTTGACTTCAATGTGAACTCCACAATATTGTAGAGACCTTCGTCAAAAAGGATGAATTTTTTTTCTTCTTCACTTGTGACTCTCATCCAGCTTAGCAGTTTCTTGACCCCTAACATTTTTCACCACAGATGTCCAATGTCATTTCACCTCCAGTCACAATGACAATGGCCTGATGTCCTCTTGAAAGCCCATTGCCCAACACAATGCTCCCACTTGCCTAAACCTGTTCCACAATGACAGCATCTCCTCAACCTTGACTCTATTACCCTAAGTAAAAATGCTTCGCTATGGAAACCCATATTTATCCTGTAGCAGCATGGCACAGGATAAAGAGTTGGGGGGACGCAGCACAATGGTTAGCAGTGCTACCTCATAGCACCAGACACCCAGATTCAAATCCAGCCTTGGGTGACTGTGTGGAGTTTGCACATTCTCCTTGTGTCTGCATGAGTTTCCTCTAGGTGCTCTGTGCTCTAGTTTCCTCCCACAGTGCAAAGATGTACAGGCTGGGTGATTTGGTGATGCTAAATTTCCCCATAGTGTCCAGGGATGTGCAGTTGACATTGATTAGCCATGGAAAATGCAAAGGTTATGAGGGTGGTCTAGCTGGGCTGTCTTTCAGAGGGTTGGTGCAGACTCAATGGGCCAAATGGCCTGTATCTGTACTGTACGGATTCTATGATATACCAGACTGTGTCAGAAAATGTGAAACATGTCCGTCTGATTCAGGTCCTCTCAATCACCTCTTTTGACATTTTGTGGATGGCTTTATCAGTCCTATTTCCCTTTGTCATTCTGAATTAGAAACTTTTGTCAACTTTGCCTCAAACATCCGACATTTTCTGTTCTTCACATAGCCCATTTCCAACTTTTCTATGTCTATTTCTGGACATAGGGTGGAAAGCTACCAATTCTGAGTTACATGGGTTACGGTGAGATGAATGTTAGAATCAGGCAAATGGCCATCTGGAGATTAAACTCATCTTGTCACAATTTCCCTACTCAGTTCAAGATTCTCATCAAGAAGTAGTGAGTTCCCATTTAATATCTTTTATTGTTTATTAAGTGGCTTGATGACAGCCAAATTCATCACAGATTGCGATGTTAGCAAACTCACCATACAAACTAGTCACTGGGATAACTCAACATGGAATGCAAAGTGGTTTGCTGGCAGTTTCAATGTGCCCCTTGCTGCTAAAGGTGTTCATGCTGCATGCCAGGCAGCAATGTCTCAGGCATGCTCCATGGGCACTGGCCACATGACACTCAAGTCTGTGGGCATTGGCACCTGGCATGTGCCAGCCTCAATGAGCTGTTATGGCACATGCCCAATCTGTATACAGATTGCTCCTGCAATTCAGTTTAAGCTTCACTGGAAACTACCATTGTAATACTGCAGCAATGAATTTGCGGACTCAGTACATAGACTGGACCAGACTGCATCTCAGGGATGTTTGTTCGCTATCAGAGTGCTGACTGAGTCTGAGCCTGCCTGGATGCTCACAGTATCCCTGCCTTGCCTTGTTTTTTGGCACATTGCCTCCTCAGCCAGAGATAACTGTCTCATATTAGTGCTGTTGAGCTGTGTAGTTTAGTGTAGCCACAAAGCCAGGAAGTTTGCGATGGCCATCAGCAAACCTCAGTCCATTTAAGAGGATAGTCTTCACTCAGGTGGTCCCAGCAAAGTAAGGAAAGGGCAGCCTCATCAACTTCTTGATCCTCTGCTCATAAGAGCTGAGGAACCAAATGATAGTGCACACCACTCATCTTGACTTTCCCTGCCATATTTTGGGCTGGATTGTTTTTGGAATGAGAGAGACAGACAGGAATTACTGGAGATGAAAGTGAGTGGCACAGCTGATACAGTCAGTGCAGGTGAAGAGGTGTCCCAAGTGAGTGAATAGATAGTGCAGAGGGCAAGCCGGGGGTGAGTTGTGTTGAAGGTTGGGTGGGTAAGAATGAGTGGGGAAAGTGCTGCATCATCACTGGAAATTGTAGAATAGGAACCTTGGTAGGAGATGGGCACAGTACCAGAGATAAAGTGAATGTGAGGCATTGGAGAAAAATGGTGCCACTTATACAGATGAGAAGGAGAAGTTCTTTGACCTTCTCTTTACAGTGCATGGGCATTCGTCCACATAGCCGATGCTGCATAAACCCAAGTAACGACATCAGACCAGGCTGGCATGGGCTGGTGTCTTGCTCTCCATTGCTAATCCGGGGGGAGGAGGAAGTCCCACTTCTGCACCACCCTGTCTAATAGGAGGTCCAGGACAAGGCCTGCAAAGCGAGAGGCTGAGTTCCCCCTGTCTGCCATGCCCAGGGCAAATACCAAGGGCAGCTTCACATTGACGATGCTTGTCCGGATGTACAACCACTTTTCAAACATGGCGGCCATGCCATAGATGCCAGTCCATTCTAGGATCTCCGGTGAGCAACAGGTTGTTCCAGGAAACACAAATACAGAATACAGCCATGTTGAATGGTGAAGCGTGCTGAAGGAGCCAAATAGTCGCACATCCACTCCCATTCTTTATGTCGGCCCTGAGCCCTTCTGTCCACCTTAGACTTTAACCCAATCTCCTGAATCATAAATGAAGCAGGCATACTTCAGGGGGAAACTTTGATGTTGCACTCTGAATTTCAATGTTTCTTTTTTTTATATAAATTTAGGATCTAAACGTGCCCCTTTTATACTAATTAGTGAGTTCTGTCAAATAAACTTAGAACTTTATTTTATTCCACCTCAGCATGGTACACGAGGTCTCACCATGACGGATAATGGGCAAGTTGGCATGGACAGTGTACAGGAAAAGGCTGGCAGACTGGGAACACAGTTTTACACTTAGTTGGCATAACGTCTAATCGGAGGTATGGGCATGAATGGAGTCATGGGCTGGCATGTGTTGGCACTAAACCAGCATTGGAGCTATGTGGACATGAGGGTGAGTTGAGGCCAATAAGCTGTGATGTAAGGTATAAGGGGCTATGTGGGTGGATTAGGGCTAGGAGGCATCATGGAGTGGTTTTGATGAAAAAATTTGCCACAAAATTTGAGCTGAATCTGCTTTGTCAACTCTCAGTCAATCTTGGCAATTTTGAAAAGAATATCTTGAAGGGAAGAACTTTGCGAATGTCTCTCTCATGACCTGGGATGCACCGAAGATTTTCCAATCAGTGGATTATTTCAGTAATAATTATTCTTAGCAGTAATGGCGAGCACACAGCAAGTTCCAAAATGAGTCACCTCCAACAGATTTTGATTTTGGTGGTGTTGTTTATGAGAGAAATGTTGGCTAGAATACCACTCTGCTCTCCCTGAAACAGTGCCATTCCGTATTTTACACTGAAGCAGGCAGTCTGAGCATGGGTTTAATTTATCACCCCAAAACCGGGTGTCACTGCCAAGCCTGTAATCCTTCATTACATTGCTGCAGCAACAACCAATATTTTATGTTTGAGTCAGGAATATGCAAAGTTGTAATTCCAATATCATACTGAGCTAGTACGTCTTTTTACTGCTTTCCTTATTTAAAGGAGTATTGCATAACCAATTTACTGTGAAAGCAACAGAGAATTTAGCCCAAATGTTATTATTGCAATGTTTTGCATGTCATTTAAATTGGCTCTTGTTTATATCTTTTGTAATGAAGTGCAGTAAAATTGTTACTGTTGGATTCTACATTGTTAACCTGCCCTGGTTTTGAGTAACAATGGAAAGGATGAACTTACATTTATGTGGGGCTTTTTGTGACCTTATAGCCAAAAAAGTACTTTCAAAATGTAGCTAGTGTTGTAGGAAACGTGACAGATAGGGCAGCAAGTTGGCTCAGTGATTAGCACTACTGCCTCAAAGCATCAGGGACCCAGGTTTGTTTCCATCCTTGGGTGACTGTGTGGAGTTTGCACTTTCTCTCAGTGTCAGCGTACGTTTCCTTCATATGCTCTGATTTCTTCCCACAGTCTGAAGATATGCAGGTTAGTTGAATTGGCTGTGCTAAATGGCCCACAGTGTCCAGGGATATACAGGCTAGGTGGGTTAGCTATGAGAAATACAGGGTTACAGTGATAGGCTGGGGGAGTAGGTCTGGTTGGTTTGTTCTTCAGAGGATTGGCATGGACTCAATGAGTCTAATGGCATGCTTCCAAACTGTAGGGATTCTATGAAATTGTACATCCCAGGTTTCCACAAACTGGAAAGAATAATGACCAAACCCTTTGTTTTTAAGTTTTGTGTGCTGTATGAGTGTTTGTCAAGGGAACTTCTCTGCCCTTTAAAATAATTCCTTTGAGATGTTTAATGCTCACCTGAGACGCCTGACAAGCTCAACATCTCATCCGAAAGATGGCACCTCTCAGTGGACTCTTTTGGCATTTAATTGGAGCATCACCTTATATTTTATGCTGTATCGTCTCCAGTTGGGAACTTGATCCCATAAGCAAGGACGATTCTAAGAGTCATGGCTAACAAAGGAAGTTAAGGTGAGTATAATGTTGAATGAAAAAACATATAAGGAGGCCAAAGTCATTGATAGCTTTGAAGACTGGGATAGATTCCAAATCCAGGAAAGGAGGACTAAAAACATATATTTTGCAACAGCCTGGAAGATATTTCAAACATTCCATCCATCAGTAAAGAAGTAATATTAGACAAACTAATGGTATAAAGAAAGATAAGTGCCCTGGCCATGATGGCCTACATCCCAGGATCCTAAAAGAGGTAGCTACAGAGACTGTGGATGCTTGGTTTTTAAGTTTTCAAAAATCGCTGGATTCCAGAGAAGTACCTGAGGATTGGAAACGTGCCAGTGTGACATTCAAGAAGAGAGGGAGTCAAAAAGTGGGAAATGCTTGGTCAATTAACCTAACATCTGGTGTAGGAAAAATATTTGAATTAATTACTCAGGAGGTAATAGCAGAACATTTGGAATGTCATAATCTAATCAAGCGGTGTCAGCATTGGCTGCATAAAAGGAAAATCGTGACTGACTAATCTATTAGAGTTGTTTGAGGAAATCACAAACAGAGTGGATAGAGTGGAACCAGTAGATGTGTTGTATTTAGACTACAGGAAGGTAGCCAATAAGATACCTACAAAAGGCTAAGTCATAAGATAAAAGACCACAGTGTTGGAGGTAGTATATTGGCATGGATAGTGAATTGGCTCATGAACAGGAAACCGCGAGGAGGGTTAAGAGATTCTACTGGAATCACATATGTTTACAACATATATTAATATATAGATAACTCAGAGGAATGAAGTGAATTTACTATAGCCAAATTTTCACCCAACCATAAAATAGGTGGGAAGGCAGGTTGTGAAAGGGATGCAAACAGTTAACAGAGATGTTGATAGGTTAAGTAAGTGGACAAAATTTTGGCAAATAGAAGAAGGAAGAACAAAGGCTCGAAGATCATTTAATTGAGAAAAATTTCAGAAAGCAACATCACAAAGAGACTTAGTGGTTCTTGTTCAAAACACACAGACAGCAAGTGCAGCAGGTAACCAGGAAGGCTAATGGAATGTTGGCCCATATTTCAAGGGGATTAGAATATAAAGAGTAGGAAAGTCATACTACAACTGCACACAATGCTGGTGAGGCCACATCTAGAGTACTGTGAACAGTTATCGTCCCCTTATTCAAGGAAAGATATTATTTCATTGGAGATAGTCAAAGAAGGTTGTCTAGAATGATTCCCAATATGAAGCAATTGGCTTATGAGCAAAGTCTAAGCAGGTTGGAACTCTACTCAAAGGAATTCAGAAGAATGAGAGGTGATCTTGCTGAAACATTTTGGATTCCTGAAGGGCTTGATGGGTAAAAGCTGAGAGGATGCTCCCTCGTGGAAGTGTCTATGATCAGGGGGTGTGGTCTCAGAATTAAAGGGCATGAATTTAAGATTGAATTGAGGATGAATTGCTTCTATCAGAGAGTTGTGAGTCTTTGGAACTCCTTGCCACAGAGAGCTGTGTCGGCCGAGTCCTTGTGCATATTTAAGGCTGAGATAAATAGATTCTTGATCTAAAGGGGAATTGAGGGTTCTGTGGAAAGGGCCAAAGGAATATTGTTGAATCAGACACTATTCTGTTGAATCTGATTTGGTTCAGGTGGTGATAATAGTTGAGAAGTCAGATTCCAAAGTGAAACCTGGTTTTGGTAGTATAAATGTTACTTTTTGCAATTCGGTTATGATAACAGGCAGTCACAAAAGTCAGAACATATTCTCAGGAGCCATCTGGTTTTATTTTAACAAGTAAACGTGTCTGCATGAAAACAAAAAATATATATCATACGTGACAATCTTGAAAGGTTTAATCATTTACAGCAAAATAGAAAGGCTTTACCTTTTTCTCCCAGCAATATCCTTTACAGACACTCAACCCCAGCGAAGCATGCATCCTATTTTCGTATTAAAATTTCTTACTCAACTGTTTTAGGTCACAAGCATTTCCTTTTGATGCAATTTTGCATACTCACTAGATATAATTCTCTCTTTCACTCAAACAAGCAGACAAATTAAGTAACTAACTTTTCTTCAACAAACTTCTTCAGTATGTCACTTTTCAGTCTTGTCTATTTGAACTGCTGAAACAGCTTACATTCTGTTCTATTTCCCCAATATACTGAGGTGAGGTATGATTTGTCTGGATAGTATGCAAAACAATACTTTTCACTATATCTTGGTACATATCACAATAATAAATCAAACCAAACTTGCATTTCTGTAGCACCTTTGCACCTAGTGTTTTCTCTTTCCCCCATTTTCATTTAATTGCAGATTTTGTAGGAGTAACCAACATTAGGGGAGCAGTTGTGCTGCCTCACCTATTAACTGGGAAGGGTTGATGGGTTTCTCAGAAAGTTCCCCAGCAACAATAACAATACCTTGCATTTCTTTAGCGCTTAATTTTTTTTATTCCTTTTGAATTAAATCCAGGTTGATGGCAGTAATCAGTATTTGGGATGTTATCCCAACTGTTAACAAAGAGGGTTTAGGGTTTTTTGGGGACTTTTCCCCAACAACAACAACTTGCATTGCTTTAGCACTTAGTGCTTTTCATTCCTTTTGAAATAACCCTCTGTTGACCGGAGTAACCAGCATTTGGGCATCCATCCTAACTGTTCATAACCTATGATTTTGCAGTGGACTAGGTGGGAAACTTTGAGAAGATTCCCCACAACAATAACAGAAGCTTGATTTTTTGTAACACGTTTGTGTCTAGTGCTTTTCTCCCTTTTTTTATTTAATTCCAGGTTGATGGGAGTTTTCACTGGAACATCGAAGGGCTGACCTGATAGAAGTATGAAATATGGAGGCATGGATAGGGTGGATAGTTGGAGTCTTCTTTTTTCCCAGGTTGGAAGTGTCAACTACAAGGGGGCATAGGTTTAAGTTAAGAGAGGGCAATTTTAAAGGAGATGTGCGAAGGAAGTATTTTACATAGAGGGTGGCAGAGCCCAGAAGGCGTTGCCACGTGTTCCAGACACATTAGCAACATTTAAGAGGCATTTAGACCAACACAGAAACAGGAGACAAAGAGAGGGATATGGACCATATACAAGCGGATCGCATTAGTTTATTATGGCATCATGGTCGGCACAGATATGGTGGGCCAAAGGACATGATCCTGTGCTGTACTGTTCTATGTTCTAAGCAGTTAATTTAACTGGAGCTGGTTATGGATTAGTTTTTTAATTTCCAGTGTGTGTGTGGATATTCAGCATCAGTTAATGAAAGAGATGGGTAATATTAGAGACTATTGTATTTGTTTGCTTCATTTACAGGATTTCGTTCTATTGGAATGATAACGCTGAACTTTAATTCATGCACATGTCTTAGTTTTACGAGTTCACACCATCACAGGTAGCTTTACCAGAACTTGAGCTATGAAACGAACACTTATTTTTATCTGCACATACAATTTTTGAGAACTATTTTCTCCATTGTCCATAACAAAGTGTCAACTATTGCTGTGGTTTAGTTTCACGTACAATGGTTGCCTTCCATTACTTCTCTCAATGCAGCAGTCATAAACCTTAATACTGAATAGCAAACAAGATGCCGAATCTTGTGCTTAACCTGCGCTACAGAAACAGGAGTCAATGGAGGGTAGTAAGGAGTAGAAAGGTTGACTAACTCGCTCCTCTCATGTGTACTTTGAAATTAAAAGCAGCACGAAGACCACTGCCAATCATCTTTTAAACTCCATTCACCTATCACAGGGCTCTGAATTTTATCATTATGGCCTGAAGAGCAAGCTGTTGAATTTTATTTAGAGTTCAATTATCTTCACCATCAAACCAGTCTCAACAAACCCTGATACTCTTTCACTTTATGCCTCCCTTCTTAAGACGATATCTCCACAATTCCCTAATATTAATTTGAAGAATTGCAATCAGGATTACAAACTACTATCCTTAATCATATAGTTGTTCATTTGTAACATTGGTTAAATTGTAAGGGAACCTACGTTACTTTCAGAAAATAGTCATTGCAAATCTAAACTTATTCAGTTCAAGAGTTACAACAATTTTTGCTATTTGCAACTTCTATTTCATGCACATACAGGGCTTTTGACATTAGCAAAGGTATCAATGAGTAACAGTTTCAGCTAAATTGCAGTGCTTTATCTTAACATTACTGCAAACAAAAAACAATCTACACACTGCATATTTTATTCCATTTACAAAATGGCCTGGTAACTTGAGATTTAATGTTAATTGTGTGTTTAGATTGGAATCCGTTTTAAAATTCATTTAACAAAGGACTACGAAGGGAAAAGCAAGGTTCTTGCAATTTGAGAAGCACTCAGATATTGTACTATAAATTGAGATCAGTTTTCCTGTGACTACATCTAATTCTTGATTTTTCACTTCCAACATCCACAAGTGCAAAGAAACATATTGTCTTGCTACTGATCTCAGCATTTCAATATTTTGACCTTAACCATTTTCTGTGGCAGTGAATTGCACAGGCTCACCACCCTCTAAGTGAAGAAATGTCTCCTCATCTCAGTCTTAAACGAGTGACTGTGTATTCTTTGATGCCCAGATATTGTCAGAAAATATTGTAAATAATATATAAACTTCCTGTGGCAAGACAGATGGGAATACAAAAAATGAAACATCGATAAACATGTATTTTAGCTGATTTAAGACCAAAAGGATATTTGGATAAGTACACAAGTAGGAAAGGTTTGAAGGGATATGGGCCAGGATCAGGCAGGTGAGACTGGTTTAGTTTACAATTATGTTCAGCATGGACTAGTGGACTGAATGGTTTGTTTCCGTGCTGTGTGACTCTATGACTCTATGACTGTGACTCTATGTCATACACAAGATGTTGTACATTTCCGTAAAATATGCCATACATGCCAGGTAGTGGGAAAACCTTACAAGTAAATAAAATGACACCTTTAATGCCCATACCAGATATCTGAAGAACCATTGGTAAATGTGACTGTATAAGACCATTGCCACAAGTGTTATATGGCAAGAGTGGTAGAGGGTGACATTGACAGTAAGAGTGAGGTAGACGGATAGTATATGGTCAACAAAAATGAACCTTCTGCAATTCAACTAGCCTGAAATACTGGAAGAGTTCGACAATGTATCTTATATTTAAAGAAAAGACAGTGGGAAGGTCTAATGAGATTACTTAGGAAATTCAAGGAACTCTGAAGAGATACAGCAAGATGTTCAATGATAGTTGAAAATGATGTGGGTATATGGCAATCAGTACTGAAGGTGGAAACAAATATTCAATTTATGTTAGATTATCATCCAATTAAACCTAGCCAAAACAACTGGAATTCATTAGTACTGTCCCTAAATCAGACGGACCAACAAAAACTCTCCATTGATTACAGAAATGTAAATAGAAAACAGGTTCACACTCAATTTCTCAGTTAGAAGATTGTAATGGTAAGATTGGCAGTGTCTTGTTCCTTTCCAGAATTGATACATTGACATGGTACAGGCAAGTAATATTACCACCAAAACAATTTATATCAACGTCACATCTCACTGTTCAGGTTTTAAAATGCCACAGCTATGATTCAAAGACTTTTGAATGAGGTTACAATTAAAATGTTTACTGAGATTATATCACAGTATAAGTAACATCGGGAAAAAACATGTAAAGTCATCAGAAGATCTGCTTATTCATTACAGTTTGCTGGCTTAGTAAAAAAATTGGCCAAGATTGAATTTGAAAATGTGAGGTTAACTTACTCAGGATGCTTTGGAGTACAATGGCCAAGAACAGTGAAATTGAAGGCTGGGATTGAATTGCCCAATCTTAAAAACAAACCAAAATCGTGGGATTTCTGGGAATTGCAGTAATTGGAAGGATGTCAATTGATGGATCTCATTGAATATGAGTTCCCTGATTGGGGCTGTTAACCTGGTCCAATCAAGGATTCCTGGCTGACAGTTATGTACACTCTAGGAGCTGGCTGTGGGCCAGCTAGATCAGTGGCAGGTACTGTATATGCAGACTTAGACCAGTTCAAGTCTTTATGTGGTATTAAGTGAGAAATGATCTGATCAGGATAGCTAGTATCTCTCAGGATGCAACATGTACCAGCATCAAACTTAGATGGTGAGCAAATGGTTCAGGTCCTATTTAGCTTTGTTACTTTTCACAACTTTCTCTCACTCCTGTGACAGATGCACAGTTACTTGATTATTGTCGATTTTGGAAGGTTAAAATTTAAAGAGCACTATGGAAATGTTATACTATACAAGTTCACATGCTACATAGTTGAAGACAGAATCCTTTTGGGGAGGTAAATCTGTTTTTTGCATTTGTTTTCAGACTTGGAGATTCTGCTGTTACACACATTAACATGTGTGTACAACAGTTTCTTTCCTTTGCTGTTACGATCTAACTTCATCATTCATATGTTATCATTCATATTATTCACATAGATGAGTATAAGCTCTAGTGTCAGACATTCACATTGTTTTACTGTGGTTAAATGAAAAAAGAACTGATTAAGGAATTGATGAACAATCCTAATTTAAATGCAAATGGCTCAATCCTCAGTTAATTGCAGTTAAAACAACCTCATTTATCTTACCAGGCCAGAGTTGAAAGTAGAAAGATTTAAACAAGCGATGAAGCATCTTCAGACCTCTTGGAGGAACCATGGCCTCTATCATTATAATAAGAAATGTAAATTATTTGTGATTCCCAGGCAGAAGAGCAACTTGTAAGCAAGGGCGTTCCTTAATGGAATCAGCGTGTCTCAAAAAGGGCCGTGAACTTTGCTAGAGTTCTAATTTGCTCCTATGCTTTACAGAATCAAAGGGGTTAATAATTAGTTTGCATTTCTGATTCAAACACCCCAAACATGTCAGATTGCCATGAAGATGTGTTGTGAGAGTTAGGAGAATAGTTAGCTGGATGATACTCATGGAAGGCAACTGCAGAGGTGGTCTTCTCTAGGCTGCAGCTCACTTAGAGTTCACGAAGGTCAAAGAAGCTGGAAGATTTGCTTAACCTATAATGAGACTGAGATTCAGTCACAATCCACATGGAGAAAGGCAGTTAACGTGAGGCAGAAATGGCCTGTGGTAAATTCAAACTCAGGAGTCCAAGGCTATGAGAGCTTATAAAAACAGTTGAAGCATTGCTTAGCCAAAAAGCTGGTGGAGGAATCCACAGGGAAATTGCGTAGCTTGGGAGAATAGCTAGAATACTGAGGAGAACTCAAAATGAATTCTAGAAGACAGTACACAAGTTTGTCCAACAAAAATAAATTAGCCTACAGGATCTCGGAATATAGAAGGAGAGATGTAAAAGGACAACCATTATTGAGGATATATTTCTTTTCCAACTGAGCATCTGCCTCATCAAGGTGACAACACTGAATCAGAACCTCAAATATGTAGATCTCAGCACCCCCTTATTAGAACGGAGAAAAGATATTGTGCACAATCATTTGGATTTTGATTTGCCTGTTCACTGCTCACTGTTAGACAAGCTTCAGGATGTGTTTTCAAGAGGCTGAAAGCAATTGCTAAGCATGACACTACAGCCATTTTAAGAGCATTGTAATAAAGTTCCAGTTCACACATAGAACCTGGTGGAGGTCACTTCTGCATGTCTTCAAAGTAAAAAAGACTATAATTATATCCGTTGACAAGCTCAAAGCAGAATGAAAATAAGCCAATCTACAACAATAGCAGCATCAATAATAACAGGTTGCATTTTGATAGCATCTTTAACAAAGTAAACAAGATGCTTCACAGGATTTAGGTGAAACAAAATTTTGACACCGAAGACTTAAGAAGATTGAGGAAGTGATTGTAGTTAGGTTTAGCCGCCTAAGAAAGCAAAATGAAAGTTTATTCGATACTGAATTAAATGTAATATGGGGTGGGGGGGCGGGGTGGAGGACAGTGTTTGAGCTGACTGTCTCACCATCTTTCAGAACCAAGCTAAGATCCAGTTTGCAATTATAGTGTTCAAGAAAGCTCTAATCTTGAAAGGTAGCAATTTGGTTCACTGGGAGAAAAAAAAATGCTGAAAGGATATTTACCCAGTATGATCTACACAGAAGTTGATTGAAAAGGGTTTCTTGGTTCAGGCTCTGAGACAGACATGACAAGGTTTTTATCAGGGAGATTTTTTTTCAAAAAAAGTATTTTTCAGTTGACAGTTTAGTCATAAGGATGTTGGCAAGAGCAAAACATTCAGAAAGACTTTCTTTGTAATGTGTAGCATGAATGACTCGTCGGGAGCAAAGACTTGTGGAGGATTCAACATCAGCCTGAGCAAGACCGTAGAGAATTCAGCGCGTGTTTTCGTTGTGAACTGTTGAACTGAAGGATGGTAAGGATTTTGTCAATTCTGTCTTCCTATCACAGAATCAAGCGCTCCCAGATTAGATACTGCTTTATTTAATGTAAACCTCCTGCAGCAACTGGCATAAATTTTAGTCTCAAAAGTTCATTGATTAGGGACGGTTGGCCATCTGTGTTTTTCCCTGAATTATCCGATGAGTGGTTGAAGGGTGGCTTGTAAATGAACAATAATGAACAGGGTCTCAAAGTTAGATTGTCAATAGGAGGCTCTCCACCTTAGAAGGAGCAGAAGCTGGCCTTTCGATACAAGTGAGGCAGAGAGCACACCGGGATGGACGTGTACATTCTTTAGCTATTTCAAATTTTTAAAAAGTCCTATCAGCTGTCAGGTCACCGTTATGGAAGGGAAACTTTGATGGGTGTGGTCTGTTGCTGCAGTCAGGCAGGGAGGTTCTCTAAGTAATCCTGAAATATTACAACCCCAATTCAGTCTACTGCTTGGACGCCACCTCGAGGCAGCTGCCCTTTCACTGAGCTGGGAGCTGATTGGAAAATTCCAAACAAGGGTCCTCGCTGTCTATCTGTCACATGCAGGGGTGTAACCCTCTCACCCACTTCATCTAACAGCCGAGCAGGAATCAACTCAGTGGCACAAAACTCCAGACCTGAACAATCCAGCCCTAACCTTCTCCTTTTGAAACACCACATCTAACACTCCAGCCCTAACTCTCTCCTCTTCAAACAACTGAACATTTGGAGCCAGTTGTTCTAACTTACTGAGTGCTGTCAGGAATAATTAACTATCTTTGGAAGGTAGCAATTTTATGCATTGTAATCCTCATCAGTTTTCCTGGGTTATTCTGCTTAACTCCCTCAGAACCTAAGAACTAACTACTCTGCTGGATCAACATAGTTTCCACCTGAAGGACCCCAGGAAAGGAATTAAGAGTTGTGTCCGTATAATAGAAAAAAACAGGAGTTGTTTCCCTTGAATTAGAAAGACTCAGTGGACAATGTAAATGTTAAAACACACAAAAGTTTATTATACACGGAACATGCAAAGCAGTGATCACAGGAAAGGTACAACCTGTGAAACTAACCAAATCTCAAGAAAGGAAAAGATAATTAGTTCTTATGTCTTATACAGAATCTGACATTTCAACTTTAAATGTTACAGAGGTAATAAATTTTAAAAGGAAAGGATACTCATCAAATATTAAAGTAAGGTTACTTAATCGGTAAATTTGTAAGACATATTTGGTTCAAAATTAATCCAATCTTATTTGAATTATATTCACTCACAGTAAATTTTTGGAATTCTGTAATTGATTTATACATGAAGCATGGTTTTCGGTTTATAATACGTCAGCCCTTTTATATTTCCCATAATGTCTCGGACTCCCCAGTGAAGAACATACGACCAAATGACACATTTGGGGAGGCGTTGGCCTAATTGCCTTGATACCACACTAGTGACCAGGTTCAAAGCCCATCATAGCTGATGGTAGAAGTTGACTAAATAAAGCTAGAATGAAATTCTAACAATGACCACAAAACCATTGTTAAGTTTTGGAAAAAACCATCTGATTCCCAAATATCCTGGCAGGGAAGAAATCTATCTATAGATTATTCCAGACCCACAACAGTAGAGTTGACTCTCAAATGGCACGGCAAATCATTCAGTTACATCTAAGTGATGGGCAATAAATGCTGGCCTGACCAGCAATATCTACAGCCCACAAATGAATAAAACATTACGGGGAGACTGACCATGGCTGCAAATAATTCCTTAATATGTAATAATAAGCAAGTTTTTGTTTGAATGTGCCAATGGCTTAGAAATCTCTCCAAAGCTAGACTAAACAAAACACAAAAATAATTGCATCTGAATTATTTTCTGTTTTCCATGTGAACATGTTTAATTCTTGACATGGCTATCACTGTTGCACACATTACATTGTTTCATCTATTTCCATTGCAGCGCCCACACGTCATTCCTTGCTAAATCTGTTGGTTTATCTTTGTTATTTGTGAAAGGACAGTCTGGTGGGGCATTGCACTATACAAATGCCACATTTTGTCTTTGATAGGGCATGAGCAAATAGTTAGAACTCTTAGTTTCTTTAACTTTCTTAGAGCTGTAAAAAGAGCAACAAAGTGTGACTCGTAAAGCAAACGCAAAGACCAAACACCTGATTCAAGGTCGACATCTTAAGAGCACTCAAAACTTAAATCTTTCGGTTAAAGTCAAAAATTTCACTGTAGTGGCTCTGGGCTCTGGAACCTAAGGGACTAATAGAATGCGGTTCCAAATTCTGATTAAAATTTAAAGAACTTCAATCTATTCAGTAGGTCAAGGAAGTATTACATTAGGTGAAGAATGCAGACAAATTTAGTCTTAAGAATGATTTTTAAAAAGCCCATGTTCATTTCAGATAGTGAGTGATGGGCAGAATATTCCTTCACTTACTTTATGAGGATTTCCAAAACAATACCTTCAGTTAGTTTGTCAGTTTACAAAATTGGGCTTGCTGAGTGTTAAAAACTGGTGCTCCCAAATATGACTTACATTTGGTGATTAAAGAATTAATCTGCTACATTGAATGAATAAGAAAAGAATGATTGCAGAATTCACTAAAGAATTCAGATGTTGCCAATATTTTTAATTTTGCTATGACATTTTCTTATTTTTCTGGCTGCAATATTAATAGAAACTAATGTTACAGTTTATTTAATGAGATTTTCAACACTGTAATAAATCAAAACAATACACAGGCCCATACGGAAAACAATATTCTCATTATTGGACAGTGCAAGTTGTAACTCAAAACTGTCAGGCAAATCTTATCAATGTAATTTAAAAAAAACTTTGCCAAGCCCTTGGAAGGAAAAGTTCCTGACTGTTTAGTTAATCCTTAGGAGGATTTCGAGACTGGATTTATCTTTGAAAAAGACAGATGTCGCAGTTTCTCCAACCAATCATCAACACTTCAGTTATATAGAGAACAGAGTTTGCTGGATGCTATAGGATAGAAAAATGATGAGTGAAAAGCTGCAATTATAGGTTAGTATTACCAGACAGAGACAATCAATCTGACATCAATAATAATTTCGTGGTCAATGTTTTCAACTCATTCTCCTGGAACATTGCCTTCCCCACTCATAAGAATTATTCAGGAATCGCATGTGGCTTTCTACCTGTTAATTCTACAGAATTTGTGCAATGGGGAATTTATCCTGTTTCATTTAACTCGGTATGCCTTGACGTAGGTAATCCATAAAGTAACGAGAATTAACTAAAAACTTTTAAAATGGAGTTGGTCTTTCAAACATGCTCTGCCATTGATCCTCCGCTTCATCTTGACCTTTGCACAACCTGAAGCATTCGATCATATTCCAAAACGCTCAGAAATACTGCAGGTATCTATGGGCATCACACAACATTGTCTGGAAGGAGTCCTGATCACACATGATCGTGCTCGATCAGTCAACTGTTCAAAAGCGATCACAGCTTGTTAAATGTGTGTATGAAGGGACATTGCCATCAAATGCAATTGCTTACAGATTATTATATAAATAAAAACATTTAAAATCTAACTGCAAATGTTCATTGTTTTCTGCCTCAATAGCTTCTCACATTCCTTCCATTTCACCTAGTGTACTGTGCTTCCTTATGATCATTCTCTGGTGCTGCTTGTGCCTATTTCCTCAGGATGACCCCTGAACCCACTCCCCCAGAGTGATCTTCATGCCCGGTCCCTCAGGGTGACCCTTGTATCTATTCTGCCAGGGTGACCAACTTTGTGGTTCTACTTTTGTTGCAGGTGGACTGGGTGTGTCTAGAGAGGTGATAAACAAAAAAACAAGTGCAACAACTCTGGATGAATAAGAGTGCAGTGGAATTACATTTAAAAGCACATAACAGAAGAAAATGTCAAAAACTAGCAACTCACCGACTCACCAACCTTCCTCTGATAGCACAATCCAAACCTATGATTTCTACCAGCTACAAGGCCGAGAGTAGCAAATATATGGGAACACCACAACCTCTAAGATCCCCTCCAAGTCATGAACAAAGAACAAACTGAATTATGAAATAACTTAATGACATTAACTTTCTGTTCAATCTTCAACAATACAATACTTGTTTGCCATTCAAAGTGAAAAGTCTCGTCACTTAGTCCAGTTAGCACCAATGACATCCCACAGTGCTTTTACCAGTTTACTAATAAAATCTTGTATAGTTGTTAAATAAATGTTGTTTGTTGTTGGTGTTGCAAAGATTGCTTTCTAATGTCTGAGCTCATACCTTTCTGGGCATGCTCCTCATGGTCATCTCCACTCCTGGAAGGCAAATAGGTTCTGGTTGACAGGACTGGAAATATACCCACCTGTATCCATAACACTGCTGAGGGGGCGAAATTGATAGACAGTGGGAGTTCTGCCCGTCACCTGGAAGAAATCTGTAGCTACTGGACAATGTGATTGGCCAGCAGTCCCAGAAACGCCAACGGTCCACAGTGGCTGCTATCGTGACTGCAGGCAGGCCCAAGGAGCAGGTCCACTGCACTGCTGGGGGAGGTATGTCAGGGGGCTTTGTGCAACAGTATTATTTTGGCACATCAGAAGTGGGAATGTGGGAAGTTGGGAGTGGGTTTTGTTGTATGTGTGTGTTTTGTTACATAGATAGGTAAGATGTTAAGGCATATTATCATCTTAAGGGTTTCCCTGGATGGATAAAGGGCACCCTGCTCAAAGACAGTCCTGTTGTACATGTATCTTGCCTTGAAGAGAGTTCACTTTTAAAGGATCTGCATGAACTGTGAATACAATGTTGTAACTCTGCATGCTGTGTATCTGCAAACTACACATGCAGAATTCAATTGGTTTACAGTCATGTCTGCTTCATAACTTGTAGTGTGTTTTACTGTTTTAAGTTAAAGATCCCACAAAGTTATTCAGCACCTGACTAGTGATTGAACATTATTAGGCTAGAATTAACATGGCAGTAACATAAACCCTCATTCTAGCCATTTTAAGCAGTTAAAAAAAAGAAATGCCCAGTCTTGCCCACCCGCTCAATTCAACTCTTTTCTGGCATGGGCACAGTAATAATGGGGTCAATTGTGCTTTGGGAAATTAGCCACCTAATCTACATTATATACACCCTCTGCTGGAAACTCACCCAGCTGGGATCTGCAATATTCAGCCAGGGAATGAAGGCAGACATCAGAATGAAATTCACCCGTTCCTACCAGGCATGCCCAATTAAAATTGGGACAAATGTATGAGCAAACTGGAGATGCTGATAGGAGGAGGAACTGACTCTAAGAACCACTAAGTTTGCTGCAGCAGCTTGTGAGGCTAGGTTTGAATCTGTTGAATCTGTTTCGACGTTAATGATACTGCATGAACATTGAATTTTATTGAGGCAGTGGGATTAAAACAAGCAGACTGCTGTAAACGATCACTTGGATCATGAATGTTCGCTACCTTGCATGATATTTCATGTTCCAGTTACATGAAATGTTTAGCAATTTCAGTAATAATTGCAATGGACCCTAATGGCACTGAGAGCAAGTATTTGTAGTTGTGTAGAACCTTATCTCACCTCAGTCTCACTCAAAGAAGTTATGCTCATTAAAGAATTGCTAATGGATTTTCAGATTAATTCTATGGAGTTCTGGGATTCCAGAGTGGAAAGTGACCTCTCCCAGCTTCAGCAGTCTTGCGATTATATACAGAGGGCCAGGGGATACTATTAGGTCTCATCTTCTCCTCAATCATTTTTCATTATTAATTCACACGAATGTGGAGTTGATGGCTGGACCAGCATTTATTTCCCATCCCCAATTATTACTTGAACTGTGAGGCTCATGAGGACAATTTCAGAGAACAGTTCAAAGTCAATCATATAACTGTGGGTCTGGCTTCACATGTAGGCCACACAGGTAGAGATAGTAGATTTCCTTCTTGAAATAGCTGCACCAAGGCCAGTATCCTGTCACCAAATCACTCTTAATTTACATGTGCACTGTACATGGACTCTGAACAACCAGCTCAGAGCCAGTTCCTAGAATGAGGAGACTCTCTGACTCTCTCCTGTGTATATCTGTCAGCCAGAGCCCCCTGATTGGCCCAGGTTAACAACCCCAGTCAAGGACCTTGTAGTCCAAGGAGCCAACCTGGCCTCGTTCCAATCACTACACTTCTCTAAAAGACATTAGTGAAATAGATGATTTTTTTTACAACAATCAGCAACAGTTACATTATGACGATTAGGCAAGCTTTTTGTTCCAATTTTAATTGATTCAAATTTCTCCATCTGCCCTAGTGCGATGCAAATTCATATCCCAAGAGTAAGCGCCTTGGCCTCTGGATAACTGGTCCAGTGACAATCCCATTAAGATACCTGCCACTCCTTGATAATCAAGGGGAGGCAATGCCCTAGTGGTATTATTGCCTGACTGTTAACCCAGAGACCTAGATAATGTTTGTGGAGACCCAGGTTTGAATCCCACCATGGCAGATGGTGGAATTTGAATTCAATAAAAAATCTGGAATTAAAATTCAAATTATGACCATGAATCGATTGTCAGGGAAAACCCATCTGGTTCACTAATGTCTTTTAGGGAAGGAAACTGCCACCTTTATCTGGTCTGGCCTACATGTGACTCCAGACCCACAGCAATGTGGTTGACTCTTAACTGCCCAATGGGCAATAAATGCTGCCTGCCTCATCCACTGAATGATTCAAGGAAGAAAACAATTAGTGGATTTGATGAAGGAGTGCACAACAATTCTGGTACGGTTCTGGGAAACTGGATAATTGGGCAGTCCATCAATTTATCAATAGATCTGCACCCTCCCCACCACCGATATTGATTCAATGCCTGAAAGCTAAGAGGCTTGGAAAGTGGACAACTTGAAGCCAGCTCACCTCAGGAAATACAAAGTACAACGTACAGGTAGTATTGATCTGCTTAACACAATCATATTGAAAGGCACATTGAGCGCATTGAGAACATACAGGTATACACCGAGGCAGTCGGATTCTCTGATCTCCCACACCACAAAGCCTTCTCTGTTAGTGGCTGTTGGTTGTCAATGAGGAACGAGGGAAATTGCTTGTTCAAGAAAGCAAGTTTTAAAAGGAATCACTTCCTCGATCAAAGTCTCTGTACTTGAAAGCTCATGAGGTGAAGGTGGGCTTTTTACTATTCCAAAAAGGCAACCTCAGTTTGACAGGCTGACTGGTTTCTTTCATAGAAGCCCCTACAGTGTGGAAGCAGGCCATTCAGTCCTTCAAGTCCACACTGCCCCTCTGAAGAGCATCCCACCCAGACTCACCCTACCCTGCATTTCCAATGGCCAATCCATGTAACCATACATCTTTAGACTGTGGGAGGACACCGATTCAGACACGGGGAGAATGTGCAAACTCCACACAGACAGTTGCCTGAGGTTGGAATCAAACCTAGTTCCCTGGTGCTGTTAAGCCACAGTGCTAACCACTGAGCTACCATTCCACTCTTCTGTGCTGTAAGATTGTATAAATCTAGGATTATGACATGATGGAACTGTTGGTTACATGTAGAGCAGTGCTGGCCTTACCTAACATTCTTCAATCACTCCATTAGTCATTTTCATCCAGGAAAAGCATAGCAAGAAGGGAGATTGTGGAGGAAAAATCCATTTTGGCACTTTAAGATAGCAGTGAATGGTAGCAGCACTAAAAACATGGCATGAGGAAAAAAATGTAATGAAATAACAAAATAAAAGAGCATTGATCCCACATTTTGTCTACCTTTATTGGAAATGAAGCAGAAATCCCTTAGGAAGCTCAACAGATCTGGCAGAATCTGTGGAGGGACAGAATGTTAATGTCACAGATTCCAAAGTGATTCTTCTTTGGAACTTATCTTTTGGGCTGTTTATTGTGACAATGCTATGGCTTTAAAATGTGTATTTTGTCCTGTGTTTTTGAAGCAACATTTTAAGGCAGCAATGACAAGCTGTCTATTCAAAGCCAATAAAGTAAACATCCTGTAAGGCCTTGGATTTTTTTTAAAATTGGAACAATAGAAGGGATAGGCCCAACCAAACACTCTCAAAATGTATCAAGGAGGTAGCCTGGACCTTAACTTTTATCTTAGTTCAAGGCAAATGTGATTTGATTGGTCAACTACTAGGCTTTAAGCAAAACACACTTTATTCTTAGACCACAGTTAATATACAAACAAAAGAAGAATTGACATAATTTTAACTCTATCAAAATACTTAACAAAATAACATATTATTTAACCACTACTTATTAACTGTTTCAATATAGCAACTTCCCATAAATAAACTCTTGTCAAAGGCAAATTCAACAAAACAAGTTTCTCTCACTTGTGATATTGTCCAGTCCAGGAGAAAGGAAAAGCCAAAAGCCTGAACCAACAACAGAGAGAACTCAAGCTTTTTGCTCTCGCAGAGAGAGACAGTTTCCACTTCAAAACCCCAACTATAATTGAAAGCTAAGATAAAACCCTGGTTCTGTGGGAGCCTGACTCCATCCATTCATGCTGCTTCTATTGTTCTAACTTTTAAAAAATCAAACCCTCACAAGCTGTTTACTTGGTTGGATTTACAAAGACAGCTTGGTACCTCTATTTTAAAACCTCTCTTCCAAAAAAAGGACAAAATACACTTCTTAAAACTATGGTATTGTTACAATATCTTCTATGGTGTTAAGCATCAGACATGTGAAATTACATTTTTTAATGGGCTTGAACTAGAGGCAGTGCTAATCGGGGAAAATGATATCAGATTAAACATTCCATATCATAACATCATTCTGGCATCATTTACATTCACTTAAGAATTAATGAGTGTTTCCTGCGTTAGCGCACAATTCGAGTACAACCGAATAGAACCAACACCATAAGCTCTCTGCTCAATTTTTCAATCAGTTTTGCCTGAAGGCAAAGTGCTACTGCTCTGCGAGTGTACTCCATGATTTCAATCAATCTGATGAACATTAAATCACAATGTGCAGAAGAATTGTTGGCTCTGGAGCTTCGGAATAAAAATTGATGAAGTCTCATTTGTAATGTCTTTCCTTTTTAGCAGATCAAATCAATTTTGTCACCATTATAATGATTTCAAGCTATAATTTACCATAATTACATGGAAACATTGCTTAACGGAGAATTTTCAGCTCTCATGTCCAAATTCTAAAGACTGCCTCATAGGTTTAACTTGTTCCAAATGATCCTTATGTATTTATGAAAGTGATAATCTCAAATACAGATGATGGATGAATTAAAAGAGAAAGCCATGAGCTGCACCTTGTACCAGTCCATGCCAATGTATGTGGAAATGAAAGACCAGCTTTGGTTCCTGAGAGTTTTAAACTGTTAAGTATAATCTTGCATTCAATTGTTGCCTCAGAATGCTTGAAATACATACCAGGACCTAGATTTTCATATGGACTTGGGAAAACTCAATCTGTTCACCTATGTATCAATAAAATGCACTCAGAATCCACTTGCAAGCTTAACTGAAACATTTGTCTTTTCACACAGGGGTCTGGTTCAAAGTTCACTTTGTGAGCTATGGTGGACTGCATGAGAAATATGGATGTCAGCAGCGACAGGGGTGAGCGGGTATACAGTCCGAAGTTCCAGCTCAGTTTTTGAATGCAGCAGCCCAGCTCCCAACATCAGCTAAAGCTACTCAACATGATAGTTTACCAACTTGCATCCCTCTCTGCTCACATCGTGCCATCCTGTGACCCCCCTCAGATTTCTTTTGCCTCACTATTTTCCCTTTGATTTTCCATGCCCCTGGGAAAGCCCAATTCAGCCCATGCATCCCCCCCTCAAATACCACACGCCGTGCCCATGCAACCCAATGCCTCACGTGTATTCTCTATAGCCACTCATGAAATATGCACTGTGCACAGGTCTCTGCATTGGATCATACAATAGCAACCGAGATTGTTATAAAATGATTGGGAAAAACAAAACTTCTGACAATTTACTAGAGCTCTGAATTCAAACACACTGGTCATTTTTTTTTGTGTGGAGTGCAGCTGACTCTGGAGGCTTCTAAAAATGTCTGCCATATTTCTTGTTAATCCAATTTGTTGCAACAGGATAAAGGGGCAGAGTATGAATTAGAAAGGAACTCAGTTTCAACAGAGATATTTTAAATCAGTGCTTAGTAACAATGGACCTCATTAATTCCCTTCCAAGGGCCTTAATGTACAATGTGGAAGTCACAAATTGGGCTGTAAACACTGTTTGAGGACTCATTAAATTCGTTAAAGTATCATGATCTAAAGTTATTTAAGTGTCCTGCCCTCTAAAAATGAAGAAAAAACTGAGCTGCAGTTATCAGGATAAAATAAAATGCTCACATTGAGTGTATGATTAACAGGCCATTAGCTGTAGCTTTGAAAACAAAAATATTATCAAGTGATCCTGCAGTTTCAATTGATCTCAATATTGATATTCCCTGAGGGGTTTTATTACAACCAAGTCACTTATGAATCCTTTATTGAGTTTTAAAAGGTCCCAAAGCCCAAACCATTTATCTTAGCAGGGAGGTCGGTGGAGGGAGGATGGGGTATTGTTGGTAATGGGTGTCCATTTGTTTGACAGGTTTGAGAGGCTATTAAAGGTTTTAATTTGTGGATGTGATTTGGAATATAAATATGCTTGTAGTTATAACAGTGTGTCTACATGAGAGAATTTATAAAGTTTGAATGGGTTTCTTGAATAAGAGTATTTTTCAGCGCCAGTTGTGTATGGATGAGAGCTATACCAAATGTTGTAATCATGCATGTAACTCCAGGCCAAATGTTACATGTAATGGATCCCTTTATATCAAGGTGGGGCCGCCTAGTCAGGAAATTTACCAATTTAAACTACCCTTAGTCATGACAATCCAGTCCATTATCATTGATACTAAACAGAAGAGTAAACTAGAGATAGTAGGAACTGCAGATGCTGTAGAATCTGAGATAACAAGGTGTAGAGATGGATGAATACAGCAGGCCAAGCAGCATCAGAGGAGCAGGAAGGCTGACGTTTCGGGCCTAGACCCTTCTTCAGAAATGGAAG
>NC_063359.1:8003524-8066284 GCF_021869965.1 Rhincodon typus
GAAGAGGGGTAGGAGGAAGATTGTGGAAAAAAGATTGTCTTTCTCTGTGCTGCACTTCCTACTGAATTCAACATCACCACACAGGCTGATCCTGAAATCTGAAGAAGGGTCTAGCCCGAAACGTCAGCCTTCCTGCTCCTCTGATGCTGCTTGGCCTGCTGTGTTCATCCAGCTCTACACCTTGTTATCTCAGAAGAGTAAACTACTCCAGTTCAGAAAAAAAAGTAATTCATTGAATGCCTGTTAGGTTATAAATAAATATGGCAACACATCAAATACATACCCTGTTACTGCAGCCTCTTATCAAGTTCAGTTGTTCTTAGATGCATAGACCATCTGTTGAACTTATTTTTGAAACACAGCCAAGCATTTGGAATGACTACAGATTCATGATAAAAACTTCTAACTGCATTGCCTTAAATTGACAGAATAGAATGGTGTCTTATTTATATTTTAAGGCAAAGTGCTTATCTCTCAATAGATGGACACAGGTGCAGAAATTCTTTCAACTTTCAAAGCTAGGAAGCAAGAACTTTCAGTTACTTTGAATCACAGTGTAAAATATGGCAGCAGAGAATGACAGGGCATTTTGTTTTTTTTATATTTTTACTCTGTATCAACATTTTTGACAATGGTAAAATAACTGTGATGCATTTCAGCAGTTACACAATGATAGTCAATGCAAGGGTTACCTTACCTTTGTAGGACTAAATCCTACGATGAATCAATCCATTAAAAGCACAACTACAACTCAATGTAATGTCAAATAATCATTTTTGAAGGTGTCAAAACATCTTACACTTATCTTTCAAAATACTCCAGACTCTTCAGCGGGCTTAACCAAATTATTGGAAACTCTCCAAGGAGGTGCTTATTTTTAGGGTTACAAACTCATACCAATACAAGGAAATGCAATTTTCTTGTGATCCTCATCTTAGGGATCATTACTTCGAAGAAGCTCTGTTTTGCTTTTGTACACATGATGTGACATTGAGAAGCCAGAAGAAAATTGTTCTCCCAGACAAAATAATATGTGGTACAATATTATGTGGTACAGTACACATCTACATTACGAGATCAAAGTCTGGTCTTGCAGAAGTAATATAAATTCAGCCTGATGCTAGATGGCATTTAATAGTTCTTGGGTAAATCTCCTGAAACTTCTGAGAATGTTGAACTTTTTTTTATAATTCACCAAACAATAAGGCAGAACCTGTGTTCCTGCCCAGGTTGTAGCAATAATGCAAATTTCTCACCTGATAATTAAAGCTCTTTGCATTCATCCAATCAAAAAAGCTTTTGCTTTTATATCTGCCGTAGTGTTAGTGCCAAAATGCATTCACTTTGTGTAACTCGGTATAACTAATATCACTCGGGAATGCTAACCTGAACCTAGTACTTCGAGTTTAACTTCAGTCATAGTTATAAAAACCCAACAGCATGGACTCATATTTCATTGTGACCTTGTCTTCTAGCTCAAACTCTGGTGTCATGCATTTTGGAAAGGCAAATCAGGGCAGGGCTTGTACATTTAATGGTAGTGTCCTGGGGAGTGTTGCCGAACAAAGAGACCTTGGAGTGCATGTTCACAGTTCCTTGAAGGTAGATTTGCAGGTAGACCAGGTGGTGAAGAAGGCGCTTTGTATACTTGCCTTTATTGATCAGTGTATTGAGTATAGGAGGTGGGATGTCATGCTACGTCTGTACAGGACATTTGTAAGGCCACTTTTGGAATGCTGTACTCCATTCTGGTCTGCCTGCTATAGGAAAGATGTTGTGAAACTTGAAAGGGTTCAGAAAATATTTACAAGGACGTTGCCAGGGTTGGAGGGTTTAAGTTATAGGGAGAGGCTGAATAGGCTAGGGCTATTTTCCCTAGAGCGTTGGAGGCTGAGGGGTGACCTTATAGAGGTTTATAAAATTGTAAGGGACCTGGATAGAGTGAATAGCCAAGGTCTTTTCCCCAGGGTAGAGGAGTCTAAAACTAGAAGGCATAGGTTTAAGGTGAGAGGGAAAAGATCTAACAGTGACTTAAGGGGCAACTCTTTCACGCATAGGGTGGTGCATGTATAGACTAAGCTGCTAGAGGAAGTGGTGGAGGCCGGTACAATTACAACATTTAAAAGGCTTCTGGATGGGTATACATATAAGAAGGGTTTAGAGGAATATGGGCCAAATGCTGGCAAATGGGACTAGATTAATTTAGGATATCTAGCTGGCATGGATGAGTTGGACCAAAGGCTCTGTTTCCCTGCTGCACATCTCTATGACTCTACTTGTGGTCAGAACCCCATTTTGGGTAAGCTCCCAGCAGGATTTCTGACAAAGAAGAGCACAGCAGGGAAGAAAGGAGGAGCATTGTCACTTTAAGTCTGACAACACCTGTAGAAGCTGGAGTAATAGTTAATTTATTAAAATAAAAGTAAATAAAATTCACCAAGCTGGAATTAAACATCATTGAGAATCATTGGAGATAGCAAGAATTCCAGATGCTGGAGTCAGAGTCAACACAATATGGAGCTGGAGGAACACAGCAGGCGGCAGCATCAGAGGAGCAGGAAAGCGAACATTTTGGGTTGGGACCCTTCTTCAGAAAGATGGATCATGTCTGCCTTGCAAACCGTTACAAATCGATTCTTTTTTCTCTCAACATCCTTCTTTAAGAAGACATAATGCATTAAACCAACAGCCCGTCTTTTTTCCCCAATTTTCTTTCAACGAAGATCCAGTTTTCAGTTTCCTCAAATGCTGACTTTCCTGTTTTGAGTTCCCAGCCTTTTTTGTGTCTCGATTTCAGAGATTGGGCTGTGTGGAAATGTTATCAACCTTTCTCATAGATTACAGGAACAGTCTGTCAGTCCATTTTAACCAACTTTAGTATGTTTTTCATTTTCATTTTCTTGAGCACAGAGTGTTGGAACCCATATGTTTTTGCTGTTGTGTCAAGCTATGATAATTTTTCTTTTGATCTCCTTCAATGAAGAATGAGTTATTTTGCTAAGTTTCGAGGCTAACAAGCAGAACCAAAATTTGAGGTAGAGGCTGGGAACTGGATCATGTTTGAATCAGGCAAATTGATCGATTGCCAAGCTAAATTAGTGAGCCCTGGTGCAGGAGGAATTCTGCAGCCTAGTAAATGTGTTGCCAGCAAGATCATTGAGCTCGGAGGGTGGTTGAGTTCCTAAGACATTTTAAAGCATTGAAAGCGGGAATGGGAGAAGAAAAGGCCATCAAGTAGCATGCAGGAGTGAAGATTGCGTTAAAACTTGGGGAGCAGCTGCCACAAAGACACAGGGGTAGGAGTCACTATCTAAGGCCTTTCAGCCATAATGTTCTGAAGGGATAGATGAATGAATGAAAGTTTTTATTATCACATGTATCCTGAAGATACAATAAAAAGTGTTTTGTCACCACAATCTGGTGCCATTTTGGGCTACAAAAGGAATAAAAAGAAATTACTTAAACAAGTGTTCGACTTCTGTTCGGATGGTAACTTATAAAACCTCACAGGCTGTACGGCTGTAACAAAAAATACATAGTTCTTGTCATACTTACCTAATGTTTCATCTTGCAATTTGATTGAGGCACCCAAAATTGCAAAATGCTCAATTAATATATTTGGATTGTATTGTGCTTTCTGCAATGCCTATTTGAAATGCTTTGCAATGTACTTATCGATATTTTTAAAACGAGGCTTTTTCTTTGCAGAATAAATCCAACAAACGATAATATGGAAATACTCAGATCATCTGATTTCTTGATTGATCCTCAATTGAGGAAAGCACAGAAAGGAAAATTAAGAGAGAGCTGTCACATGCCACTAACAGCTTGTCTTTTTTGATTGTCTATTTCAAATGATGGACACACCATCCTGGCGTTTGAGTGTTCACTCTGCACTCTATCTTGGAGATGCATTACCCATCTTTTCTGTTTAGTAAGAATATCCACCAAACCATTAGATGTAGCTGATTCTTAATCTTTTTAAATGGCATTGTGTCTTCCTGACTCGCCTTGGCCTCACATAAGCTGTGATACTTAAAGATTATCAAATTGTCCTAAAATAGGTCAAAAGTTATCAGTATTACTACATCTTCTTTTCACCCAGTATATGTGCATTGTGTGTAATGTTGGATTGTATTCTGAGTGCAAATTTAGCAAAATAAAGTTCAAAGTTTTAGCCCAACTCCACTGTAAAGATCGTATTACCTTCCTTGGAACAGCTGAATCAAGACAAATTTGTGGAATATAAGATAACAAGGTGTAGAGCTGAATGAACACAGCAGGCCAGGCAGCATCAGAGGAGCAGGAGAGCTGACGTTACTGGTCTGGACCCTTCTTCAGAAATGGGGGAGGGGAAGGGGGCTCTGAAATAAATAGAGAGGGGGGAGGTGATGATAGAAGGTGGATAGAGGAGCAGATAGGTGGAGAGAAGACGGACAGGTCAAGGAGGTGGGGATGAAGCCAGTAAAGGTGAGTGTAGGTAGGGAGTTGGGATGGGGGTTGGTCAGTTGGGAGGGAGGGGTGAGTAGGTGGGAGGGAAGATGGACAGGTCAAGGAGGCGGGGATGAGACTAGTAGGTAGAAAGTGGGGGTGGAGGTTAGTCAGTGAGGTGGGAGGAGCAGATAGGTGGGAGAAAAGACAGACAAGTCAAGGAGGCAGGGACGAGGTGGGCTTCTCTTGGGTTGAGGTCGGGTGGGGAGATTTTGAAGCTTGTAAAGTCCACATTGAGACCATTGGGCTGCAGGGTCCCTAAGCGGAATATGAGGTACTGTTCCTCCAGCTTTTGGGTGGCATCTTTGTGACACTGGAGGAGGCCCAGGATGGACATGTCGTCCAAGGAATGGGAGGGGGAGTTGAAGTGGTTCCTGACTGAGAGATGTTGTCGTTTGTGATGAACCAAGCATAGGTGTTCCACAAAGCGGCCCCCAAGCCTCTGCAATTTGTGGAATAATTGTCTATCTATCTGTTTCATCTTCGAAACTCTGCTTGTCGATTTATTTCTTTGCAGGTGATGCCCTATTCAACACTTACTTTGGAATGAAAACAAAACCTCATAGCATTGACATTGGTAAGTGGCATTTCCAATAACTGGTTTCCTGATTGCAGTAGAAGTGTAATTAAACATCAGACAAAATCAGTTTCCTTGATGTGGCTGGGATAGAATAGAAACTAGGGAATTGAGAACTGGCCAATGAAAAAGTATTCAGCTGTGGAGCTCCTGAACCTGACCAATCTTCAATCGCCTCTGCAAGCAAATATAAATCCAGCGTAGGGCTCTGTTTTGTGGTCAGTAATTTGCTGACCTTTAGATGGCTTGAATCACCCCCAGATGCCTTGTTCTAGACACTGGGCTTATTTAGGGAATGTAAAATGAAAAAGGCAGCAGACAGGTGTTTCAGAGCAAAAGAATCTCTGCATTTATTCAAATACGAAAAAAATAGGAAAATAAAGGTAAATGCAGCAAACAGTGAAATTAACACTATCAATTATACAGAGGACAGTAATTAAATACACTATTAAATTAAATGCAGATTAAACACTATTAGAACCTCAACTGCAGTTTTAATTACAGAAACGTTAATCAGGCTTCCTACCCTTGGGGCCCCAAGCACTATTGCCTTCCTATTGTCTGGGTGGGATGCTCCAAAGGTCGTTGTGGACTTGTTGGGCCGAAGGGCCTGTTTCCACACTGTAGGGATTCTATGTTCTATGTTCTATGTTGATGTTCCCTCCCCACTAGCTAGGTCAGAACTTTGGGGCCTTCTCAGAATTTACATCTCACCACTGAGGAAAGTACAGTTTTAACGTGTGTCTGGTTGCTGAGGTTCTTGCTGTCGGTTCTCTTGGCTCGGAACAGGCCTGCATCCGAGAGGTCTTGTTCGGATAGCGCTTGGTTGGTCTCCCCACTCTCGGATGCCCCTTTGTGCAATGATGCTTTTGGTTTGGCTTCCTGATTCAGTCCCTCTGTTCAGTCTCTGTGGTTCTGGGTTCTGAAGCTGTTTGTTGGACCCGGAGTCTTGGGGAAACTGTTTCGGCAGGAGCTTGTTGTTGAGAAGGCTCTCCCTCTCCCAGATCAAGTCTGGCAGTTACACAGAGATAGTAATAACTGCCGATGCCGGAGTCTGAGATAACACAGTGTGGATCTGGAGGAACACAGCAGGCCAGGCTGCATCAGAGGAGCAGGAAAGGTACTGTTCCTCCAGCCTTCGGGTGGCATCGTTGTGGCACTGGAGGAGGCCCAGGATGGACATGCCGTCCAAGGAGTGGGAGGGGGAGTTGAAGTGGTTCGCGGCTGAGAGGTGCAGTCGTTTGTCATGAACCGAGCGTAGGTGCTCCACAAAACGGCAGACCAGCAGGCCAGGCAGCGTCAGAGGAGCAACTGTGTTTCTGAAGAAGGGTCCCGACCCAAAATGTCAACGATTTCTGAAGGAGGGTCCCGACCTGAAATGTCAACTTTCCTGCTCCTCTGATGCTGCCTGGCCTGCTGTGTTCCTCCAGCTCCACACTGTGTTAGCTCTGACTCCAGCATCTGCAGTTCTTGCTTTCTCTACACAGACTGTGTGCCATGTTATCTCCCTTCAAATCTGTGTTGTCTATTGTCTTTCTGGTGTTCCCTTTGAGGATTGGCTTCTTGATAGTTAAGATTATGTGTAAATGTAATTTGATGGAAGTTGAACGTTCGGTATCTGTGTGAATAGATTTTGATTGACGTTGAATGTTGGTATGTGTGTAGGCCAGATACTGTCTGTGCTGGGTAGCCCGAGGTGTAACAGTTGATTGCCTCTTGGAGAGGAGGTGTAAATTGGAATTCCAGACTGAACAGTGGTTCCAGATAGCCATCTGAGTCCTATGAGTTGTGTATTCTCCATAAAACTCATTCCAGCTTTCATTTATCTTTTAAAGCTTTGGAAAAGTCCAGGGTTTTGTGCATTATTTTAGATATTGGGGATTTTTTGCTCACTCCTACACCATGGGCTTGGCATTTCAATCTTAGGCATATAGAATGGACATTATTTGATTACTTACTTGTCACACATCCACATTTGGCTTAATTTATATTTCAATTGAAGTTAATGGAAGGCAGACAAATTCAGTATCAGGGCTATTGGGTTGATGCACATGCATATGTTACGGGGCTGACGAAACTGAGTATGGTGCCATACAGTAACGTTTGGGGTAGCACAGTGTCTCAGTCGTTAGCAGTGCTGCTTCATTGTGCCAAGGAACCCGGGTTCCATTCCATCCACGGACAACTGTGTGTGTTTGCACATTCTCCACTTGTCTGCATAGGTTTCCTCCGGGTGCTCCGTTTTCCTCCCTTAGTCCCATATGCAAGTTAGGTGGGTTAGCCATGGGAAATGCAGGGCTACAGGGGGCTGGGTGCAATGCTCTTCAGAGGGTCAGCGTGGAATCGATGGGCCAAATGGCCTGCTTCCATACTGTAAGGATTCTATGATCTACGATGATTCTATGTGTCCTCTTGTCTGAAAACCATGACGAGTCGCCTGGTTTTGTATCTGTGCATAAAGGCAAGGCGAGACAGAAGTATTGTGAGCTTGTTAGTTCTGGCTGAAGGGGAAAAGTGTGAAAGGGCAACACAAAGCAAAGCATTCAATCGGGCTCAAAGCCACTGAGCTCTAAGAAATCAAGTGATGATCCCTGAGATTCAGCCCCCTGAGCCCAATCCATGAGCTGGGCACCCTGCCCTGTCTGCAGTGTCTATGCAGCAGTATTCCAAACAAAGGGTGCCTTTGAAGTACAAAACTGGACTGTAAATGGATCAGAGGTGTACCATGATGTTGCAATGAGGCTGGCACATGTTGGAGAGAGAAGTCTGTGGACTTAGGTTTTGTGCAATTCTTACCCATGGAGTTTGACCTGAGATGCTGGTAACTGGTGTCAAAGCTATGGGTCTAGAGGGGCGAGTGTTGAACTGGAGCTGCCAGATACCTGCCCTGAATTTCAGGTTGGGACTTTCTAACATCAAGTTTCGATCCAATGGGTGGAAGCTGCATTTAATGCCTACCCCTTCCTGAGGTACAAGTTACTGAGCTGGCCCCACTGCTGGCAAGTAAGGGTTCCTTTGGTATCCTTATAAGGAAGGTATAATTCAGCTTTACAAGGTAAGAGCAGAAGTAGACAATTCAACCTACCGTGTCTATTCTGCCATTTAATGAGATCCTGGCTGATCTGATAATCCTCAACTTCCATTTTCCTACGCTAACCCCATAACCCTTGACTCCTTACAGATTAAAAATCTGCCTATCTCAGCTTTGAAAATACTTGACACCAGGTTATAGTCCAACAGGTTTATTTGAAAACACCAGAAGAAAGACTGAGGCTCCGAAAGCTTGTGTTTCAAATCAACCTGTTGGACCATGACCTGGTGTCGTGTGATTTCTGACCTTGTCCACCCCAGTCCAACATCAGCATCTCCACATCTTGGAAATACTTGATTATTACCCTTGACAGCTCTCTGCAGTAAAGAATTCAAGAATAATTCCCAATTGCAATTCTTTCCCCACTGCAGTGTCTCTAGTGTATCTCCTCAAATGTTCTAAAATGGTCAATTTTATGCTCTAAGCACTGGTAGTTTCTCCACTTTCAATGATACTGATACCACAGCATTTAATGATTCCAACAGTCTCTTTCTGACCGACTCCCAAAAGTTATCAGCATACTATTTTTAATATTTTAGACAGTTTGCTGAGTTTAGACAGTTTGCTGAGTTTAGACAGTTTTCAACATGGCCAATGCATCCAGTAGGCTGCCTTCAGCGGTCAATTTGAGATGATCTATCCAGGTTTCAGTCAATCCCTTTAAGTTTACATACGACTGATATTTTGGTGGAAAGTGCAAAATCTTTTGCATTTGGTTTCACGCATTCCTTTTGAACAAACTGCAGCTCCAGATAATGGGATTGCTGTAAATTATAACTTGTCACAAAATTGTGTATAATACTTAAAGGGTGCATTTTAAAGACTGCAAGCAACATGAAACTCCAGGCAAGAAATCACAACTCTGCTGGCAATGCTTGTTGAATAAAGCCAGTCTGAAGGTTGGGGGATTTGCTTATGGTGCAATGAAGTCGGATTTGCTCAATAGTATAAGAAAGAAAAAAGAAATGTGGGAGGAAAATTAAAGAAATGTTTGTCCCTTCATATTACACTGATCCTCATGCTCCACAGATATTTCTGTCTGAATATATTCTTTGTCAACTGGGGAAATTTGAACAAAGTTCTAATGCAAATATAAAATTTAAGCACAGCGCACAGAAGTATTCATTGCATCAATTTCCACTAAAGTAAAATGAATTCATACTCCAGGGACAATGATACAGGTAAGTAAGTGAGATTTGATTGAAACAAGTCCCCTACTATCTTTGCCATTTCACCAGCACTTCAAAATTAGGTTATTTTCACACCAAGGAGTTTGAACACCAAATTTTATCCATCGGGGTATCAGGACAGAATATAACATGAAATGAGACCAGGCCTGTGAAAGGACTTTCATCTGACTAAGGATAGCAATGGGATCTCAATTCACAGTAAAGCAGGAGACTGAATGGGCCTTTACTGACAGGAAACCAAGACGGTGAATGGGTTTTCACAAAATAAAGGGTAGCAAGGAATGATGATTTCATAATTAGAAAAATATAAATAGGCAATAGGTAAAACTAAAGTGTGAGTTGTGAATAGATCCCCTCCTGTTGTGAAAGCAAAAAAATATAGACTGTACAGATGCAGTGATTGGGGGAGTGTAGCAAAGGGTGGAGGAGTATTCTTAGGGATTTTAACTTTAATTCAGACTGGGATCAGCAGACAAGCACCAGTCAGAAAGGTAATTATCTTTGAGAATGTGTTGTACGATAATATTCCTGGCAGCCAAAAAAGGTAGGTCTGATTAGATGTTGTATTTTTAGAAATCATTCATAGATGTGAGCATTTCTGGCAAAGTCAACATTCATTGCACATCCCTAATTGGTCTTGGGCCGGGCCACATCCTTGATACACTGTAGTACATGAGGTGTAGGTATACTCGCTGTGCTGTTAATAAGGGAAATCTAGGATTTTGACCAAGCAATACTGAAGGAACAGCAATGTAGTTTCAAGTCAGAAGGGTGTCTTTCTTAATGGACAACACGCACCTGGTGGTCCTGTGTATCTGTTGCCAATGTCCTTCCAGTTGGGAAAAGCCTGATCTCAGGTACCTTGGCAAGTTGCTGCAGTGCATCTCATAGAAAGTACACACTACCACCACAATGTGTCTATGGTGGATGTTGAAGGTGATGGATGGAGTGCCAGTCAAACAGGTTGCTTTGTCCTGAATAGCATTGGATTTTTTGAATGTTGTTAAAGCTATATTCATCCAGGCAACTGACTCATAAATGCTGTTTTATCTATAATTTATTCTTGGAATGTATGCATCACTAGCTGTTCGGAGGCAGGGTCACTCAACCTGAAAAATTAACTCTGATTTCTCTCCACAGATAATGCCAGTCCTGCTGGTCTTTTCCAGCAATTTCTGTTTTTGTTACTGGCTGGACCAGCATTTATTGCCTATTCCAAGTTGCTGTTGAAAATGTGATGGTGAGCTGCTTCCTTGAACCACTGCAGTCTATGTGCTGTAGGTAGACCCACAAAGGGAGAGAATTCCAGGATTTTGATCCAGTGACACTGAAAGAATGGTGATCTATTTCCAAGTCAGGATGGTGAGTAGCTTGGAGGGGAACTTGCAAATGATGGTGCTCCCATGTATCCGATGTGTTTGCTCTTTTAGATGGAAGTGGCCTTGGGTTTGGAAGGTGCTGTCTGATGATCTTTAGGGTGATCATCTGCAGTGCGTCTTGGAGATAGTATAGTACACACTGCTGCTACTGATTGTTGATGGTGGAGGGAATGGATGCTTGTGGACGTGGTGCCAATCAAAAGAGCTGTTTTGTCTTAAATGGTGTCAAACTTCTTGAGTGTTCTTGGAGCTGCACCCATTCAGGCAAGTGGAGAGTATTTCATCACCCTCCTGACTTATATCTTGTCAATAACGTATAGGCTTTGGGGAGTCAGGAGGTGAGTTACTTGCTACGGTATTCCAAGCCTCTGGCCTGCTCTTGTAGCCTCTGCGTTCATGTGGTAAGTCCAGTTGAGTCTCTGGTCAATGGTGACTGTGATGTTGACAGTGATGGTGACATCATTGAATGTCAAGGGGCATGGTTGGATTGTCTCTTAATGGAGATAGTCATTGCATGGCATTTGTGTGGTAAAAATGTTGCCATTTGTCAAGCCAAGTCTGAATATTGTCCAGATCTTGTTGCATTTGTACATGGACTGCTCTGGCATCTGAGGAATCAGGGAAGATGTTGAACATTGTGCAATCATCGGTGAATGTCTCCACTTCTGAACTTATAATGGAGGAAAGGTGAAGCAATTAAAGATGGTTGGGCCTGGGTCACTACCCTAAGAAACTCCTGGAACTGTGACCACTGACCTCCAATAACCATAACCATCTTCCTTTGTGCCATGTATAACATTAACCAACAGAGTTTGTTCCCTGATACCCATTAATAACAGTTTTGCTAGGGCTCCCTGATGTCACATTCAGTCGAATGCAGCCTTGATGTCAACAGAAGTCACTCTCACCCTCCCAAAAGAGCAGTTCAGCTCTTTTGTCCATGTTTGAACCAAGGCTGTAATGAGGTCAGGAGCTGAGTGGCCCTGGCGGAACCCAAACTGGGCGTCACTGAGCAGGGTATTGCTGAGCTTGATAGCGCTGTTGCTGACACCTTACTGATGATCGAGAATAGAGTGCATGAGAGGTATTGGGCTGGGTTGGATTTGTCCTTCTTTTTGTGGACTGGACATACCTTGGCCATGTTTTCACACTGTCATGTAGATGCCAGTATTGTTGCTGCACTACAAGATTTTGGCTAGAGGTGTGGCACACAAGTCTTCAGTACTATTGCTGGAATGTTGTCAGGACCCATTAATTTTGCACAATTTTGTGCTTCCAATCATTTCATGATATCGAGTGGAGTGAATTGAATTGGCTGAAGACTGGTACCTATAATGCTGGGGACCACTGAAGGGGTCCTGAAATGGATCATCCACTTGACACTTCTGAGTGGAGACTGCTGCAAATGTAGTAGCCTTATCTTTTGCAGTGATGTGCTGGGCATTTCCATCATTTAAGAATGGGCTATTTGTGTAGCCTCCTCCTCCAATTATCCACCACCATTCACGACTGGATGTGTCAGGTCTGTAGTGTTTAGATCTGATCTATTGCAGAAAATACGGAGGCATGGGATTGAGGGTGATTTAGCAGTTTGGATCAGAAATTGGCTAGCTGTAAGAAGACAGAGGGTGGTGGTTGATGGGAAATGTTCATCCTGAAGTTCAGTTACTAGTGGTGTACCTCAAGGATCTGTTTTGGGGCCAATGCTGTTTGTCATTTTTATAAATGACCTGGATGAGGGCGTAGAAGGATGGGTTAGTAAATTTGCGGATGACACCAAAGTCGGTGGAGTTGTGGATAGTGCAGAAGGATGTTGTAGGTTACAGAGGGACATAGATAAGCTGCAGAGCTGGGCTGAGAGGTGGCAAATGGAGTTTAATGCGGAAAAGTGTGAGGTTATTCACTTTGGAAGGAGTAACAGGAATACAGAGTACTGGGCTAATGGTAAGATTCTTGGTAGTGTGGATGAGCAGAGAGATCTCGGTGTCCATGTGCATAGATCACTGAAAGTTGCCACCCAGGTTGATAGCGTTGTTAAGAAGGCGTACAGTATGTTAGGTTTTATTGGTAGAGGGATTGAGTTTCGGAGCCATGAGGTCATGTTGCAGCTGTACAAAACTCTGGTGCGGCCGCACTTGGAGCATTGCGTACAGTTCTGGTCACCGCATTATAGGAAGGATGTGGAAGCATTGGAAAGGGTGCAGAGGAGATTTACCAGGATGTTGCCTGGTATGGAGGGAAGGTCTTATGAGGAAAGGCTGAGGGTTTTGAGGCTGTTTTCGTTAGAGAGAAGAAGGTTAAGAGGTGAATTGATAGAGACATACAAGATGATCAGAGGATTAGATAGGGTGGACAGTGGGAGCCTTTTTCCTCGGATGGTGATGGCTAGCACGAGGGGACATAGCTTTAAATTGAGGGGTGATAGATATAGGACAGATGTCAGAGGTAGGTTCTTTACTCAGAGAGTAGTAAGGGCGTGGAATGCCCTGCCTGCAAAAATAGTAGACTCGCCCACTTTAAGGGCATTTAAATGGTCATTGGATAAACATATGGATGATAATGGAATAGTTTAGGTTCGATGGGCTTCAGATTGGTTTCACAGGTCGGCGCAACATCGAGGGCCGAAGGGCCTGTACTGCGCTGTAATGTTCTATGTTCTATGTTCTATTGGTGGTAGGATCATTTTGCTCTGTCTATCACTTGCTACTTATGCTGTTTGGCGTGCGAGTAGTCCTGTTTGGTGGCTTCACCAGGTTGATACCTCATCTTCAGGTGTGCCTGATGCTGCTCCTGGCATGCCCTCCTGCACTCTCTGTTGGACCAGGGTTGATCTCCTGGCTTGATGGTAATGGTTGAGTGGGGGATATACTGGGCTATGAGGTTGTTGACTGAGCTGGAGTACAATTCTGTTGCTGTTGATGGCCCACAGCGCCTCATGGATGCCCAGTCTTGAGTTGCTAGATCTGTTTGAAAGCAGTCCCGCTTAGCATGGTGATAGTGCCTCACAACTTGAAAATGGTTATTGTTAATGTGATGTGGGACTTCGTCTCCACAAGGACTGTGCGGTGGTCACGCTTACTGATGCTATTATGAACAGGTGTATCTGCAGCTGGTAGATTGTTAAGGATGAGGTTAAGTATGTTTTCCATTTTCTTGGTTCCCTCACCACCTGCCACAGACCCAGTCTAGCAGCTATGTCCTTTAGGACCTGACCAGCTCGATCAGTAGTACTGCTGCTGAGCCACTCTTGGTGGTGAACATTGAAATCCCCCACCCAGGGTATGTTTTGTGCCCTTGCCATTCTCAGTGCTTCCTCTAAGTGTTGCTCAACATGGAAAAGTATTAATTCATCAGCTGAGGGAGGACGGTACGTGGTAATTAGCAGGAGGTTTCCATGCCTGTGTTTAACCTGAAGCTGTGAGACTTCATTGGATCAGGAGTCAATGTTGAGGACTCCCAGGGCACTTCCCTCCTGACTGTATTCCACTGTGCCACCCCCTCTGCTGGGTCTGTCCTGCTGGATGGATGGGATATACCCAAGGGTAGTGATGGTGGTTTGTGAGACATTGTAAGGTATGATTTTTTGAGTATGAATACGTCAATTTGTCAAAATGTTTTCAATAAATAAGTGGAGCTGCAGGACAAAATCCTGAAAATTCCATTCAAAAATCATAAACAAAGTGATGACTCATTTTTTACAAGAAAATCACTGTTTCCTAACACAGTCTGCAATAGAACTTAAATCATTCAATTGAGGAAAATGTGACTGGTGAGAATAATCAGCTCAGTTGTTATCAGCTTCAAGGTTAATGTTGTTTCTGAATTTTGCACAGAGCTGGACTTTAAGATCTAATAACATCTGTTGAACTGTCTCCACACGGGTCTGCAAAGCTTGGATCTCATCTTGGAAACGTTGTTTGCCCAGCCTGTGAGACAGCACTCCTAATTTTGGCACTAGCCCTCAGATGTTAGTAAAGAGGACTTTGCAGGGTTAACAGGGTTGTTTCTGCTGTTGTTTTTCCAGTGTCTGGGCTGATGCCATGGAATCAGTTCAGTTTCATTTTTGTCTTGAGACTTTGCAGTGATTGGTACAACTGAGTGGCTTGCCTGGCCATTTCAGAGGGCAGTTGACAGTCAACCACATTTCTGTGGGTCTGGAGTCACATGCAGGCCAGACCAGGTGAGGATGGCAGATTTCCTTCCCTAAAGGACATTGGTCAACCAAATGGGTTTTTACAACAATCAACAATGGTTTCATGGTCATCAATTGATTCTTAGTTCTGTGCTGAACTTGGGGTGAATACCTCATTACAGAATTCTCAGCCTCTGACCTGCTCTTGTAGCTATAGATTCAAATGGGAGTCCAGTTCAGTCTCTGTTTATAGATCACGGCCACGTTGTTGATGGTGGAAGATTCCATGATGGCAATATCAAGATTGTTAGATTCTCTTTTGTTCGAGATGGCAATTGCTTTGAACTTGTGCACTGTGAATGTCACCACCATGTATGAAAGTTCACATTGTTTCAGTATCTGAAAAGTCACAATAGGTACTAAATGTTCTGTCATTGTTAGTAAACATCTGACTTTATGATGGGTGGATGAAGGTCATTGATAAAACAGCTGAAGATGTTTGTGTCTAGAGCATCACACCGAGAAACTGAGGGCCTTGTGGCACAGCAGCAATGTCCCTATCTTTGAGCCAGGAGGCCTGGGATATTGAAATTGGCTTCCAACAAACACAATCATCTTTCTTTGTGCTCGGTATGACTCTAACTAGTTGAGTGCTTTCAATCCAAATCCTGTTGACATCAATTTTATTTGATTCTTTCATTTGAGTTAAGGCCAAATTTGCCTTGATATCAAGGGTAGTCATTCTTCCCTTATCTTTATAATTTAGCTCTTTCATGTTGATTTGTACCAAGGTGATAATTGAGTTGGATGCTCCTGGCAGATCCTCAAACAAATGAGCAGTGGTGTGTATGTTATTACCGAGGAAGTGTCATTTGATAGCTCTGTTAACAGTTCCTTCCTTTACTGACAATCAAGAGCAGTCTGATAAGTCAGTAATTGGTCAAATTGCATTTGTCCTACTTTTATGTGGATGGGACATATCCAAGCAATTTTGTCACTTTAGGGCCAAAATTCGACAGTTTTCCATTTTGGATCCGAAGCAAGTTTCAGCGTAGAAAATTGGAAGGCATCTTCACTTCAAAATAACCCATGATTTTAGTTGGACCTTCACATTCCTCCGTCTTTCATCTTGCAGCATGCACACTTCAGTGATTTTGTGGTTGGGATTTAACAACTTTAAGCTGACCACCTGCTGTTGTGCCGATGAATTGATGCTTCAAATAAAGCTCAGCTTTGGGAATAACTTGCTTACTGCTGGTATCCTGCTGAGAAAAGCATAATTATGCAGGCTGAGTTTTTGTAGTGGGTGTGGATGGGGAATGAATATTAACAGTTCCCCAACCTTCGGTGTATTACACTTCATTGTAACTTAATCCTTATTTGCAATAGCTTTTCATTTTGTTTTATGGAGGAAAACTGTAGATTCGAGGATAATCAAATGATAATCCGCAGAATGTGTACTGGCTCATGAGAAGCTGTTCTTTGTGATTCCAGAATGTCATTGAATTGGTAACAGCTACTGCAATTAGCAATGACTGAACCTTTCGGATGGCATTACAAATGAGACAAAAAGTTTCTGGATAAATTGGGAACATACAAGGGTTGCCAACCTCTTGGGTTGTCCACCAGGAACTAGAAAGAAATATCAGAGTAATGTTTTAAACTAATTTGAAGCTTCAAGTTAGTACAGGCTGCACCAGTCATCAAGTTGTGAATTAAATAAAAAGGAAACAAGTCAAAAATGATGAGCTAGAATTCAACCATGAAACCCCAGTTATTATGCCTTGAGCCAAATATAAACAGGCAAACCATGTTATGTGAGTAGCAGTAAATCTGGTTGTCTGTCAGATGAGTGAAGTAATCATGCTCACCTTGTTTAGAGCTTATTAAGTGAGCAATGAATAGGTTCTCGCCCTCACAGGCCACTCTAGAATCCCTGGCTGATTGCTTTAGTTTGAATGTTCCCTTCACTTTCAAAGACCTCCACAGTTCAACAAGTGATTATCCTTCTATATGATACGGCATGGTAAATGAATGGTTTAGGTCAGAACATGGAGTGCCATTGGCCAAATAGCAAAAAGAAGAGCAAACAGCTGCTGAACAAAAACAGAAAGCCAGGAGTTAAAAGTGACTGGCAAAAGGGTGGGCAGTTCTGCAGGGATTAGTGTTCGGACCTCTGTTTGCAATTCATATTTACGACTTGGATTTCAGAAAGTACAACCTCTAAATTTGTGGATGACTCTGAATTAGAGTGGTGGTTAAGTCAAGTGGAGTTTGCGGCATAATTTAGGAAAATGTTCTTAAACTTGCAAACGATGAGTAAGTTTAAGTAGTAAACGAATTTCAGAATGAAGATGCATGATGTGTTGCATTCTGAAGGGGAAAATAAAGAAGCCACACTTGGAAACTAAGGCGGTTGGGTTTTTATTCAAAAAACAGTGGGTTTGAGTTAAATGGGGGAGGGTTAAAGTTTTGAAAAACAGAATGCTGACAAAAAGACCCGGATTTAACTGAGAGAGATGACCAATCCACGCCAAGGACACAGATTGGCATTTTGAATATTATAATGAGACAGCGAGCCTCATTATTATTCAAATTTTTTATGCCCAATTGTTGTCGCCCAAATTTCTTGGAGCATTGAGAAACCTGAGAGCTATACCCAAGAGAGATGCAGGTTGATAATGTTGTTTAGTTCTTATGCCATTTTAAATGTTTCTTTCATTCATGAAATGTGTTTTTGATTTGCAAGTAGATGCCCCATTCTACCCCTTCCCACAGCCAACCTAAGTGAGGCCTTCTCTCCCCTCCTCCGTGAAAGCCTTTGTAAACAATGGAATTGTCCCCCAAACCCCCTCCCTTCAACTCCACAGTCCAAAGAAGCCTGAAACCAGCCATGATCCACAGAGATGGGAAGGCAATGGCCTACTGGTATTATCACTGGACTATCAATCTGGAAACTCAGCTAATGTTCTGGATACCTGGGTTCAAATCCCACCATGGTAGATGTTAGAATTTGAATTCAATGCAAAAAAGAATCTGGAATTCAGAACCTAATAATGACCTTGAATTGATTGTTGAAAAAAACCATTTGGTTCACTAATGCCCTTTAGGGAAGGAAATCTGCCATCCTTACCTGGTCTAGCCTATATATGATTCCAGGCCTGGTTGACTTTTAACTGCCCTCTGGGCAATAAATGTTGGCCTACCAGAGACACCCTCATCCCATCAGTGAATAATAAGAGATCCCATGCTATCCTGTCAATCCCCTTCTCATCCTACTCAATATTGCTGCCTTTTCAAGTTATACCCTCCCTAACACCCACCAACATAATTGGGATTGAGCCAGGACATACACAAAGTAAGAGTAATTTGCCCCTTCTAACCAGAAGTCTTCTCCAGCATCTCCAGTTGGAGAATCCATCACTTGACATGTGCATACTGTAAAGTTGGGATTCCACAGCTTGTCCCTCTTGCACCCGGATGCTCCTGCTAAGTCAGATATGTTGAATTCTGGGCCTAAAGATTCTAAATGTGATAAAGGAAGGACAGGGTTTTGGAGCACAGATTCACAAATCAATAAAAGTAGTGACATAGCTTAATAAGGCCGTAAAGAAAGGAACCAGAACTGGAGTTTACTTCTGCAGGGCCAGATTTACAAAGCAGAGAAATCATGTTACATATGCATTGAGCCATGGTTAGAGAACACTTAGGGCATGGTACACAGTTCTGGCTTCCATAGTTTGGAAAGGATTTAGTGACATTAGAAAACATGCAAAAATATTTACACAAATCCACTGTCAATCAGGATGTATATCACCCGGAATGCAGAACAGTTTTGAGCTCCCCTATGGAAAACAGAAGGCTGAGGAGTAACTCAGTGGGTGTCTTCACAATGATGAATCTAGACACAGAGAAAATACTTCCAATGCAGCAAGACCTGGACAAAATCCAGCTTTGGGCTGACAAGTGGTAAGTCACATTTGCACTATAGAAGTGCCAGACAATGACAACCTCCAACAGCAGAAAATTTAGTCATCATCCTTTGACATTCAATTTCATTGCTATCAATGAGGCCTCCATTTTCAGCATTCTGGGGGCTACCACTGACCAAAAAATGAACATAAAAGTACAGTGACTCCAAGAGCAAAGAGGCCAGGACTCTCACAGCAAATTACTCAGCTCCTGACTCTCCAAAGCTGTCCACCATCTATTAGGTGCAAGTCAGCAGTCTGATGGAATATTCCCCACTTGCCTGGATGGGTGCAGCTCCAACAACATTTAAGAAGATTGACACCAGAACAAATCAGCCCATTAGGTTGGTACCACAGACCACAACATTTACTCCCTCCACCACCAACGCTCAGTAGCAGCTTGTGTATTGTCTGCAAGGGGCACTGAAGAAATTCTCTGAGGCTTCTTAAATTGCACCTTCCAAACCACAGCTACTTCTATCTAGAGGGATAAGGGCAGCAGATAAATAGGAGCACCACCATCTTCAAGTTCCCCTCCAAGCCACTCATTATCCTGAGTTGGACATATATTGATGTTCTTTCGCTGTTGCTGGGTCAAACTCCTGGAATTCCCTCCCTAATAGCATTGTGGGTCAACCTACAGCAGGAGGACAGTAGCGGTTTAAGAAGGCAGCTTGCCAACATCTTCTCAACGGCAACTAGGGATGGGCAATAAATGGTGGACCAGTCAGCAATCTGCATCCCATGAATGAATTGAAAAAAAAAACAAAGAATGAGAGATAACACAGTGTAGAGCTGAAGGAACACAGCAGGCCAGTCAGCCTCAGAAGAGTAGGAAAGTTGACGTTTCATGTCAGAACTCTTCTTCTGAAGAAGGGTCCTGACCCGAAACATCAACTTTCCTGCTTCTCTGCTGCCTTGCCTGCTGTGTTCCTCCAGCTCCACACTGTGTTATCTCTGACTCCAGCATTGGCAGTTTTTACTATCTCCATCAAAGAATGAAATCTGAAGCTGCAAAACATTGTTTAACACTTACCTGTCAGAAGATTCCAGCCTCCTCAGCAGTCTTCCCAAAACTTCATGAACTGAAAACAAGGCAGGATTTTAGGAGCCTTCCAAAATCTGTCCCTAAAATCTTTGGAACTGAAGATATAAATTTCCTGTGGGATTGTCAATGAAATCCCCCAATGTCAGAAGATGTGCTCACAGGACTATGATCCAAGCTGTTCTTGAGCTGTGAAATGGCTGTGTGAAAATGGTCCAGGAAGATACAGGGAATTCAAAATCCAAAAAAGAAAACTTGCTCTTCCCAAATATACCTGCATCTATGGAGGACTGAAAGAAAAAATAGCCCTTAGGTGAGTTTCTGATCCCATTGGGCAACTTAATGCATTTATGAAAAAGCCAAGAATTAAATGGGAACTCAGAAGAAACTTTTATATTGAAGGATATTATACAAGAATTGTAGAAAAGTTGTTGGGGAAGGTCATTGAAGCAGATATTGTAAAAATATTGAATTGGCAACAGCAATTAGCTCTGGAGATGTAAATGTTTGTGGGATGTGATGAGAGGCATGAGTTGGTTTGTCAAAAACAAATGAAGAAGAAATTTGCATTGATATTGCACCTTTCATGAAATCAGAATGTACGAAAGCTTTCCCTCCATCAGGTCTTTTGTGCTAAGCTGAGAGGTCTTGGTTTGGCATCTCAATAGAAAGGCAGTACCTTTAACAGGGCAGATCTCCCTCAGTGCTGCACTCGAGTACCAGGCTCACCTCTAGTTCAGGTTTTAGTAAGACTCGGTCCTGCAATCTCCTGAATCAAGGCATGAGGGCTGCCATGAAAGAAATGGCTTGTTGATTCTGAACCCTGGATCCTAATCCAATGGGGCACTTATATTCTTTCATGTGATGTTTTGCAACTCATTGAATTCTCTTTGGCAAATAAAATGGAGGGATATTTTAAGGTGAAATTACTCCCCAAATGGAAACATTGATCGCTCAATGCTGGTATAAAAATACAAACAGTTTCTCTAATATATCCAATGATTGTGATTGACAATTACACATGGAGAAACAATCCAACACCAAGTCATGGTGGGAGAATTAGGATGAGTGAAATAGAGTCATAGAGAAGTACAGCATGGAAACAGACTCTTTGGTCCAATTCATCCTTGCTGACCAGATATCCTAAATTAATCTAGTCCCATCTGCAAACATTTGGCCTGTATCCCTCTAAACACTTCCTATTCATATACCCATCCAGATGCTTTTTAGATGGAATTGCACCCACCTCCACCACTTCCTCGAACAGCTCATTCCATACCCGTGCCACCTTCTGCATGAAAAGGATGCCCCTTAAGTCCCTTTTATATCTTTCCTTTCTCACCTTAAACCTATGCTTTCTAGTTTATGGACTCCCCTACCCTGGGAAAAAGACCTTGGCTATTCACCCTATCCATTTCTCTCATGATATTATAAACCTTTATAAGGTCACCTCTCAGCCTCTGACACTCCACGGAAAATAGCCCCAGCCTTTTCAGCCTCTCCCTACAGCTCATGCCCTCCAAGGCTGACAACATCCTTTTCTGAACACTTTTAAGTTTAACAACATCACTTTGCCTAAAAAATGGGCTTCAATATGAGTTTCTTTGTTTTCCTTTTGAAGAGAGATGGAAGTTTTTGAGAGGGAAGTTCAAGCGAATGGCTAAAGGTGGCAGCACAATACCTCAGTGGTTAGCACTGCTGCCTCTCAGCACCAGGGACCCGGGTTTCATTCCAGCCTTGGACACCTGTCTGTGCGGAGCTTGCACGTTCTCCCCGTGTCTGCGTGGGTTTCCTCCGGGTGCTCCGGTTTCCTCCCACGGTCCAAGGATGTGTGGGTTAGGTGGATTGGCCATGCTAAATTGCCCACAGTGTCCCGGGATGTGTAGGCTAGGCAGACTAGCTGTGAGAAATATAGGGGTACAGGGATAGGGTTTGGTGTGAGTCTGGGTGGGATGGTCTCCGGAGAATTGGTGTGGACTTGTTGGGCCAAATGGCCTGTTTCCACACTGATCCAGTGATTCTGTATGATTCCAGTAATTCTGATCCAGGATTCTATGGAGGTGACTAAACTCTGACATAACTGGTGGAGGAATCAGGAAGAGAAGCATCTGTCACAAGACAGAGTTTTGGCATTTATAAAATTGAACTGATTTTGAAACTTTACTCAGAATGATATTTAACAGTCAACAACAATTTGCATTTATATGGCACTGCATCGGTTAAGAGTGCAAGCCCTGCCTTCAACACAAAAAAAAGTTGTCTTGGACCACAATTGCCCTCGCAGTAACCATATAACTGGTTCTTCATGCATTTTTGTGACATCAGCTCAGTTTGGGAATGTGAGTGCTATTCTGACCTCTTGCTGGAAATCTGAGACAAACACTGAAAATGTTGGAGAAACTCAAGCAGATCTGGCAGCATTTGTGGAGAGCAAAGGAGAGTTAATTTTTCAAGTCGGACATGACTCCCCTTCAAAACTTCTGAAGGAAACATTGCAGAGACTCTGACATTAACTTTCAAATCCTCTCTGGCCACAGGAGGGAGACAGCAAATTGTGGTACCATTATTCAACAAGAGTGGGCAAGATAAACCAGGAGCAATGATTTCTGAAGAAGGGTCCAGGCCCGAAACATCAGCTTCCCTGCTCCTCTGATGCTGCTTGGCCTGCTGTGTTCCTCCAGCTCTACACGTTGTTATTTAAGATAAACCAGGAAATGTGAGTCTGTCATCTGTGGTCAGGAAACTATTGATAAAATTCTGAGGGATAGAATTAACTCCACTCAGAGAGACAAGGATTATTCAAGGAGAATCAGTAGGGATTTGTGAAGGGGAGATCAATCCTGATAAATTTGATGCAAATTGTCAAGGTGCTGACCGAGTGTGTAGATGTAGGTAGTGTAGTTGATGTAGTCTACAGGGATTTCTGTAAATCTGTTGACAAGATTCCACGAAGCAGACTGGTTAAGAAGCTAAGAGCTCATTGGGATCCAGGGCAATTTGACAAGTTGGAGCCAACATTGGCTTAGTGGCAGGAAACAGTGAGTGATGGTCAAAGGGTATTTTTGTGACTAGAAGCCTATGTCCAGGGGTGTACCATAGGGTTTGGTGCTGGGTCTCTTGCTGTTTGTTGTGTACATTAATAATCTAGATATGACTGTAGAAGGTATCAACAATAAGTTCACAGAAAACGGAAAACCTGACAATGTGGCAAGTGATGAGGAGGAAAGCCTTCGACAACAGGACAATATAAACAGGCTGGTCAGATGGACTGAACAGTGGCAAATGGAATTCTGAAAAGTGTGAGAAGATGCACTTTGAGAGAAATAACAAAGCAAGGGAGTACATTTTGAATCAAGGAACCTAAAAATTACATAAGATCCGAGGGACCTTGGTGTGCAATGCCAAGGACAGGTAGATACAGTCATTAAGAAGGCATATGGAATACTTGTCTTTATCAGACAAGGCATTGAATATAATAAACAAGGAGGCTATTACCTAGATTTCAAGGGTATTACAAAAAACATTTATTCACCCAGAAGATTGGGAATATCTGCCGATAAGTGTCTCAGAGGTGTTCACCTTCAAGACATTACATGTCATCGCATTCAACGGTACAAGCCAAATGCTGGAAAATGGGATCACAATAGATGGATATTTGATGACCTGTGTGGATATGATGGGCCAAAGGGCCTCTTTCGATGTTGTAAAAAAATCTATGAATCTCTGACCATTCACAATTACGTCCAGCGGGACTGCAGAGCTTAGAACTGATCCGTTTGTGTGGGATCACTTCGCTCTCTTCTAATTCCAACAAATTTCTTTCAGAAATCTCAGTATGAAACAAATGAATAGTTCAGAGAACATTCTCAGAATATTCCTAAATCCATGCCTCAATGAACACCAATGCGAAAGAATCAAAGCCCTTTTAACCCATATTCCTCACACAAGAACCTGGCAGATTATTTGCCTTCTATTCAACTTTTCCCTCTATCCATATCAAGTTATAATGTGACAAAAGCAAATCTGGTGTCAAACACAATCCTGGGACTTTGCTGACAAGTAGATAGAGTTACTTTCAGCCCCAACTTAATAGTGCAATCTTACAATTCTTTTGGAGCTGAAAATGGGACATGGAGTGTTAAATTGTGTGCTATTCATGGAAGGAAGCCCTGAAATACCCCAAGTGATCCAGGTACAACCTTTGACAGATTGCTACCAGGCAGTGAACTGTTTTTAAGGAAGATAAAAGTCTCCTGATGCAGCAACATTTAACACTCATAGGATTTAGAAAGTGCCTTCAATGGATTTGCACTTATTCAGGATCAGGAGGCAATTACCTGCTGAACCATATGAATCTACTGCAATTCATTGCCAGCGTTTAATCTTCCTGAGTTGCCATATTCTGTCCCTATGTTTAATCCTACACTGTACGCTTGATCAGATTTTCACATTGGCCGTAAACACTTGCGCAGGAAACTCTCCCAAATCTTGAATAAAAACTGAAAGAACTACAGATGCTGTAAATCAGGAACAAAAACAGAAGTTTGCTGGAAAGCTCAGCAGATCTGGCAGCATCTGTGAAGAAAATATCAGAGTTAACATTTCGGGTTCAGTGACCCTTCTTCAGAACTTCCCAGTTAACTCTGATTTTTCTTCACAGATGCTACCAGACCTGCTGAGCTTTTCCAGCTACTTCTGTTCTTTTTCTACCAAATCTTTCTTGGAAGTGGAAAGAAACTTCAAAATACTTGAGACAGGTTGATTTAAAAATATTAGAATGTAAACAAATCCTGTATAGTTCCCTTCAAAACAACTTCTAAAATGTATGCTTTATTAACCCAAAAGGTACAAAGAGATATAAGGCAAGAGTCTTTATAAATAACTTTTACATTTTAATATCTGACTTTTTTAAACTGCTCTTGATTTTTTTTTGTGTGTTTGTGTCCACTGATTTTAAGGTCAGAAGTATTTCTTGGGTTTTGTGCTATAATGTAAGCAAGTATTGTGTAAAACAATATTTCATTTATTCGAACAATCTGAAGAGCATTAATTGTAAAAGAATAAAAGCATTTTAAAAAATGAGAACACTCAGTAGGTCAGATAGCAATTGTGAAAAGAGAACATTTCCACTCAGCTACCTTTGATCAGACTGTTTCAAAGTAAACGTTTGTGCACTCTTCAGACATATAAAACAGCAGGAAAGAAAGACATGTGATTCCAGCACTCCCCCTGAAGACTGATATAAGAATGGAATGGAGCATAACTCCAACTGCTGGAGGATTAAGAACAAGTTAACAAGGTTCTTCTACTTTAAAGAGAAAGTACCACTGAGTCGATATCTGAAACTCAGGACTCACTTAAGTGACAGCTGGATGCTATATCTCAATACGTTGATAAGGGATGAGCTCAGATGAATGAAAAATCTGTTCCTCATCCAAATCCACCTTCTGATTCTGCAGTTTTGCTTTTGGTTCTGAGGAAGGGTCACTGGGCCCGAAACATTAACTCTGATTTCTCTCCACAGATGCTGCCGGACCTGCTGAGCTTTTCCAGCAGTTTCTGTTTTTGTTCCACTTTTTGATAAATTCTTTTTATGCTGAAATGTTATGCGGATGGAAGAGGGGATCATTGAACTGTGCTTTCTCATCATGGATCCAAAAAACTTTGGTCAAGTGACCACTTGTTCAGTTGTTTGGTGTTTGATTATGTGTGTTTTTTGACTGCGTGTGATCACTTAGTGTGGTGAGTAGACAAGAGAGACCCAACTGAGGATAAGCATCTGTAAGCATGGGAGCAGATGTTTTAAAGCATTGCATAAAACTCATTTTTGGACATATAATTTGGAAAGTTTCATTTCTGCATGTGTCTGAAGCATAAAACATGATACTCAAGTTGTGATCCTGGCAGTTATCTTGAAGTATACAGGAAAGAACCAGCCAGAGCTCTCCCATTGGAATGTTCAGGGTCAGTAGAAAACTGGATCATTCATATGAGTTAAATGAGCGAATATACCACTTCAGACAAATCTCCGGTACAGTCCTGTCCTAATTTGCTGGGCATACCATCACAAATTGTGAAGGTCGTAAAGTTAACTGACTTGCAGTATCTCTCCCCCTTCCTTTTCAAATGGCAACCACTGTACAATCTGAGCAAGGAATGGCTTTCAAAAGAAAACTTAACTTCTTTGAGGCTCAACTCTGTTTGTCTTTCCAGCATATTACTTCTGAGGGCCACATACTCCATCTGAGAGAGAGAACAGTCCCTCTCACAAGTTACAACATTGCATACACAGAATACATGGAACATTTAAAGTTGAAATCTCTTAAAGGCAAGGTACACATACAATATCTCTTGTCTTTCCAAAAGAAAATTTAATTATTTTCAATAACGAGCGAGCCTGTAAGACTGTAATTTATGGTGATTTGCTAATACACCTCAATCTCATGATGTTGATATTGTCTTAAGTGTCGTTGACTACCAGTCAGCAGTGATATACTTTGTCATTCCTGTTTCTGTTGTCAAGCTTTTCTTCCATGGATTGGAATTGCTGTCCTAGAATTTATTTATTCTGATGCACTACAACCATGTTTTCTTCAAGATAAGCTATTGGATGATCTTATTTGTCAAGCTGTTTGAATGTTTCAAATCATCTTGGCATATAATGTTTTTCTTCTTTAAGAACTTCCAACATATTTTGAAGATTGTGGTTTCCCACACTGGATTCTTCTAAATCTATCATTTTTTATAGCCCTCTTGGTTAAACACATGATTTTCCTTCATAAACTAATCAAATATCTGTTCAGTCTTTTCAACATTTTCTTTTTTCTTTTACTTTCCTTGGAAGACTTTGTCTTGCTGCCACAATGATTGTTTTTTTTTCATCTTGTTTGAGTTCTTACACTAGAGCATTAATGGTTTTTATTTCTGAAAGAAAATTGTCCTGAGTAACTTGTAGCCTTCGTAGTATGCATTGTGCAACCCAACCTGCTTTTGTTGCTCTGCCATTTTCTTCAGCATTGTCTTGAGTTCAAGATGATGTTTATGTAGCTGTTTCTGCTGAGCATGATTAGTTTTATGTTCAAGTTCTCCAGATTTTCCTGCAAAAGACCAATAAGATTAGACTAATAAAAAGCTTGTAGTTCATCCTACATCATTTATTTCTCGTTCAACTCTTCTCTTCATGAACTACGTAGTGGTATCTTCTAAAGATTTTATCATCTCAGCAATGGTATTTTCAAGTTTGGGTCTATTCTGCACAACTTGTTCAGCCATTTCCTCCACTTATCTCTTCACAGCAGAAAGCGGAGACTTTGCCAGAAAGCTGAGACTTTGGCTCAGAAAAGAGTTTCATTCTTCTTTCAAATTCAGTTTTGTAAGTATTGTTTGAATATTGTGCAGCAGATCCTAATGTCCGACATTCCAATGGATTATGACCAGTGCAAGGCCATGACATATTGATATGCATGTAATTGCTGGCCCAGCAGTGACTTCAAGCTTTCCATGACTGTAGATACTTTTTTCTTAGAATTCACAGGCATAGTGTTTTGGCACTTGCACCTGTCCCAGTCTTAGCCAATAATGAATAGTCACCAGAATTCTCAGGGAAGATACTTTAGTACTTTTGTGAAACATCCAAGGAAACATTGATGACCTTGATATTTCCCATGAGATTGACAGTGTGAAAGATGTGTTCACCTTTCTTTGCATGCCATCAGTTGGGCTGGGGCTGGGATTTTTGTTGCTTTATCAGCCTTTGCTCTGGTGCATTGCCTCCACTAATGGTCCTTCCTATTACATGCCTTGCAAAATTGATTGAAATGTAGGCATTTCCTTTTGCATGTAGGAGGCCACACCTTCTACATGACTTGCTCTGTTTTGATATTCTTGTAATTATGTCACCTCATGAGTTTTAACTTTGGGCCTGTAAACTTCATTGACCGTAAGAGTAATTTTGTACATATACCTGTCTTTCCGAAGTCTTTAATGCTTTGGTTTGTCGAGCAAATCTTTCTGGAAAGTTGTAACTGGGCCAGATATGATCACCAACTCAGCAATTCTATTCTATCTGAAAAACCATGCAATGGTTCCTTTTATCTGCATCTGCTCACACAAGTGGTCTCTGGTCTATGTAGGCTTTTGTCTACATGACATGAATTCTAGTCAATAAATTTGCAAATTCAATCTGACTCTGCACTGATCTGATGTGTTCCATATCTTTGGTGAGCTTTCAGTTCTTTGGCAGTAAACCTGATGTAGTAAGGTGTGTAAACCCAGTATTTCAAATGTGTTTCTGTATTGTTCATGTGCCTATCTTGTAGAAGATATAAAATAACATAGAAACAGAAAGAATCAATTTTCCCCATTGTCCATCTATCATTCTTTTGAAAAAGTCATCCATGTATTTTTAATCCCCCTGCTATTTTACTAAAGCAGAGTTATGGGCTCCCCTTTTGAAACATGTAAACAAACCCTTTTGAGAAGTTGCTACAGAGTCTGTTTCTAACATACTTTTGGGCTATACATTCCAGATTATTGCAACTCAATGCATGAAATAAAAGGTTCCTTCATCTGCTTTTGCTTCTGTACCAGGCATTTGTGAAATGAGGGAACCACAACTGCAATTTTTTGTTTTGTAATTTATTGAATGCACTTGATGCTGCCCTCTGTCAGGACCACCACATATTGAGACAACAGTCAAATGGCAGCTTTACCCTCTATCATCTTGCACCAGTCAACAGACCATAACAAATGATTAGGATTGATTTAGCTTGTTGTTTCTGTGCTGTGCCTTACCAGACAGTCAGTTGCTCATCACAAAATTAGCTATGGGCTGTAAAGAGCACCAGAACTAATCTCTAGCATCAAACAATTCAGTTAGAGGATAGAATGGAAAAGTGTGGAATTCTTAATTGAGGTATACAAGCACACTGCTTCGGAAAGATAATTCTTTGCCATTATTTCAATTAATTTATCATAGTGGATACGACGACTCAGGAAACAAATTTAATATTAACATTAGGAAGTTATTTTGTGAATCAATAATAAATGAATATGTGGAACAGGCTTGAAGTGAGGTAACTGAGGCAAACAATTCTGCAACTCATAAAAATAAACTCAGAGTCTGTGATGGATGGTAAGTGATTGCCATGAGGAGAATTGAGCAAGTTCTTACACGAAACTTTTTTTTGCTGGGTTGGATCAGTGGTGGAAGGAATATGGAGAGATTACTGGGCAGAGTCTAAAAGCCACAAGACGACCAACTCTATTCATTATTTTCTGAAAGGTGCAGTAGCCTTTACTAACATTATGTAACACTGAAAATTTATTTCCAACATGCAGTATTTTGCAACAAATACCAATTGTTACTAGATTACCTTGGAGTATTGTAATAATAAATCTTAAAAGATTATAGAGCTATAAATGGCCACCTCTTCTCTAACAAAGACAGTAAAACATGCCAACAGTAAGAAAACAAGGTGTTGAGCTGGATGAACACAGCAGGCCAAGCAGCATCAGAGGAGCAGGAAAGCTGACGTTTCGGGCCTAGACCTTTCTACACCTTGTTATCTCAGATTCTCCAGCATCTGCAGTTCCTACTATCTCCAGCAGTAAGAAAACTAGGTTGAGTTCCTATGACCACAGATTTCCTTGTACCCTATGAGACTATAGTTATTCCATCTCTAAACAACATGGTCTTTTAATGATTTTGAATCTTTACAGCTTAAAAAGACTCTCACATCTTATCTTTTGGATTTGGCCTTCAATGAATTATTTATAAAGAGGATCTCATAACAGAAAGCATATTGGACTTAACAGTTTCCATGATTTGAATGTCTCTCTATATTTAAAAAGTTAAGAGGGTGGACTGATTCCTTTCCTTGTCCCAATCCTCTATTGACAATGAGAAAGGCTGAATTTAAAACGGGTGTGATATTGTCAATTCTTTGTATGCACATATTAAACTGTAACTTGTTATCAGAAACAAGCCAGGCAGGAGCACATAAGGTAACATAAGAGCAATTAGAAAAAAAATCACAAGTGGAAATGAAAGAATGGGCAGATAAACATTCAACAATTAAAACATTTAAAAGGTGAACATCTGAAAGTGAAATTTTATTTTCCATACAAGTAGTTTGCAGAGTTACTGAAGTGACTTGGAGATAAAACAGTGGGGGAGACTCTTCACAGACAGGGGATGGGCACAAAGTGAGGTTCATCTAGCAACGAATGGCTGATTGGTGTAATTCCTGAAAGAACATGTTAGAGTAGTTATGAAGATATGATTTCCTTTGAGGGAATCCATAACGAGGGCACACAATCCTACAATTAAGGTGAAACCACTAAGAAACAATATCCAAAAATACTTTTTCCCACACAACAGGCAGTGGAAAACTGGAATTGTCTCTCCCAAAGGGCTATGGGTGCCGGGGTAATTAGAAAAGACAACAGGTTTTTGTAAGATAAAGGTATCAAAGAATATAAAGCTATGGCAGTTAATTGGATAGGAATAAATCAACCAGGATCTATTTTAATAGGACTGATGGGTTGAATGGCCCACTGGTTAAATGTACTCAATGCTTTTTAGAATGATGACTCCAGACTAAAGTTAGTTTTCATACTGTGTTTTATTTTTCAAATCCAGAAAGAATTACATTTCCTTTGTCTCTGCCTATTTTGCAGAGAAGCAAGTTGCGAGTTATTTTTCGCGCCCATTTGAATGAAACAGCGAGCAGATGTGAAAAACAAACTGCTGTGACCCAATGTAAATGGCTTCTTCTAATTAGGAATAATTAGCGCTCATTAAGATCTACACAAAATTGTAAGGAAATGAAACCATTGGGTATTGCTAATTAAGGATACTGGAGCCCCTGAGTAATAGGAAGACATTAATAAGGGCTATCGACGTGACTAGCAAACAGTGCTTGCATAAGCAAACACTTTCAAGACCTCATTTATTTCCTCCATTTGGATTGTCTGGTGACTAATTTTCAGCACATAATGTTTATTAAATAGAAGGATTTTATTAAAGTCAAACCAATGGAGACCTTGAAGTAACACAACCTTTTACTTTAACTCTCAGCTGTGCTTGCAAGCTCTGCAAAGAATGTGAATATTGTTTGATGCGCTCCACTCAATATTAAAGTACTTATAATTTTTTTTTTATCATGCAGACCGAGGAACATGGCTATTTAGAACCTTGAACTGATTCTAACTTGCTCAACAAGATCATAGTTAATTTGTGATCCAACTCCAGACACCCAAATTTGCCTCACAAGTTTGGTTGTCAAATATATCAATCTCAATAAAAGCAATTAATAATTTATCCAAGATAAATTGTCATTTGAGGAGACGTGTCTGGAACCTCTACTATCTTTTGCATGTCAAGTATTTCCTATTTTCACTCCTGAACAAACTGACTCTAATTTTTAAACAATGCCTCTAAGTGCTAGACTCCCCAACAAGCAGAAGTAGATTTTCTTGACCTTAACTCCTACCCTAACATGTTGAAAACTTACTCAAATCACACTTTAACCATCTAAAGTTAGGTCTTTAAGTCTAGACTTGATAATTGCCCATATTAAAGTCCGTTTACCATTATTTTGTTTACTCACTCAGTTAGTTATCAACAACCCAGTCATGTTATGCTTCCATCTTCACTATTTATAAAGTCACTTCTGTTTGTGTCATCAACAAATTTATACATTTTCTATTGTTACACAGATCTCAGAAAGGCACTATATATTTCAGACATCATGATATACGATGGTCTGGTCTAAAAGATTTCTCTGTTCAGTCAGTTAAGCAGATATTCAGTTAGTCAGCTTCTTAGCTCTGTACATAATGGAAGCTTAGAACTCAGTTTATGGCCCCAAATTTACCTCTGTGTAATTGAATGGGTTTGGTTGAATTAAAATCAGGCCCTATATGTAAGACCTATTTAATTTCTATTGAACTTCCAAATAGCTGTCTTCCCAGGCAGGCTGCTGTTTTATCTTTTCAGTTGGTGGGCTCAGAAGGTGCTATCATAAGAGCCTTGTTGAGTTACTGCAATGTTTCTTGTAGATAGCACACACTGTGGCTGCTGTATGCTAGATTTGAAGGAAGTGATTGGCGTTCTGATTAAGTGGGCCACTTTGTCCTGGATGGTGACAGGTCTTTGGAGCATTGCTGGAGCTGCATTTATCTAGGAAAGTGAAAAGTATTCTACCACATTCTTGACTTATGCCTTAGGCCCAGGTGGTGAGTTACTAACTGTAGAATTCCTAGCCTCTGATCAGCGTCTGTTTATATATTTCTGGTCCATTCAGTTTCTGGCCAATGTTAAACCCACACCAATGAAACACTTTCACAATGCAGTGTCCATTGTAATGTAGACAACTTAGTACTGTACTTAATTTGCAGATAGCAAACTGCCACAAATAGATCATAGATCATAGAGTCCCTACTGTGTGGAAACAGGCCCTTCGACCCAACATGTCCACGCCAACCCTCAAAGCATCTCACCCCGACACATCCCACATAACTCACCTAATCTACAAATCCTTGAACACTATAGACAACTTAGCATGGACAATCCACCTAGCCTGCACATCTTTGGACTGTGGGAGGAAACCGGAGCACCCGGAGGAAACCCACGCAGAAATGGGGAGAACGTGCAAACTCCACACAGACAGTTGCCCGAGGGTGGAATCAAACCCGGGTCCCTGGCTAACCACTGAGCCACCGTGCCAAATAGTAATGTGATAACAATCAACTAATGAGTTAAATGAGTTAATTAATTAGAGGCTGTGTCATTATCGGTATTCAAAGCTGGGATGGACAGATTTTAATCAATAAGGGAATCAAGGGTTATGGGGAAAAGGCAAAAAGTGGAGTTGTTGAGGATTATCAGATTGGCCACGATCTCATTGAATGATGGAGCAGACTGAATGGGCTGAATGGCCTACTTCTGCTCTTATATGTTCTGGTCTAATAACCTGTTGTGCTGCATCTTATTTTTCCATCAACTAGTTACACTCAAGTTACACTCTACTGATCAACATGAGGCCAAGGGACAATCAGCTGAGATTTATTCACAGCATGGCCATTACTTCCAAAGTTTGGCAGATGGTTGTTGACACCTCTTCCAGGCCTTTGTGTCTCAAATCATTGATCATCTGATCCAGTGAGGTTGGACCATCAGCAACAGCACAATTATACTCCAATACAATCTTCAACCTCATGGTCCAGTATATTCCCCAGTCTACTTTGTCATTGAGCCAGGGGATCAATCTTGGTTCAACAGAAAGTACAACAAGAGCAGCACCAGGCATGCCTAAAAATGAAGTTATACAACAGGACTACTTGTAAGCCAAATAGCTTAAGCTACATGTGGTAGCCAGAACAAAATGATTCCACAAACAACAGATCAAATCTCAGCTTTATAATCCTGCCACATCCAGTCATGAATGGTGTGGACAATTAAATAGTTCACTGGAGAAGGACGCTCCAAAAATACCCAATCCTTAATAATGGGGGATCCCAGTAAATCAGGGCAACATATAAGGTTGAAGCACTGACAATGATCTTCAGCCAGAAATGCCGAGTGGAAGATTCATCTTGCCCTCCTCAATCTCAGATGCCAGTCTTCAGCCAATTCAATTCATCCCATGTCACATCAAGAAACAGTTGGAGGCATTGGCTATGGGCCCTGATAACATTCCTGCAATGGTACTAAAGATTTGCTGTAGCCATGGCTAGGATTTTAATGTACAGCTACAACACTAGCATCTGCCCAAAAATGTGGAAAATTGCCTGGGTATGTCCTATACATGAAAAGTAGGACAAATCCAAATTAGTCAATTACAATCTCTACACTGGTAAAGTGATGGAGGTATCCTCAATCATGTCATCAAGCAACATTTGCTCTGGAATAACTTTCTCACTGATGTTTAGTGCGAGTTTCATCAGGGCTACCCAGCTCCCATTACAGCCTCTGAACTCATTACAGCCTTGGTTCAAACATAGCCAAATGAGCTGAATCCAGAGTTAGACCAATTGATGTGAGGTGTTAGTGACTGTCCTTGAAATCAAATCTTCAACCAAGTGTGGCATGAGGGAACACTAACAAAACTGAAATGAATGGCAATCAGGGTAAAACCTTCCACTGGTCGGAGTCACACCTGGCACATGGGAAGATAGTTGTGGTTATTGGGAATCAGTGATCTCAACATGAGGATATATTTGCAGGTGTTCTTCAGGGCTGTGTCCTTAGTCCAACCATCTTTAACTGCTTTATAATGATCTTCCCTCCATGCTAAAGTCAGAAGTGGAGATGTTTGCTGATGACTGCACAATGTTCAGCATCATTCATGACTCCTCGGACATTGAACCAGTAGATGCGAAAATGCAGACAGACCTGGACAATATCCAGTTTAGGCTGACATGTAGCAAGTAGCATTCATGCTACAAATGCGCTAGGCAATGGTCACCTCTAACAAGTGAGAACCTGACTATCACTGCTTTGTATTCAATACATTACCATTACTGAATCCAACATTACCAACAGCCTAGAGGCTATCACTGATCAAAATATAAATTGGAGTAGCCATATAAGTCCAGAGACTACAAGAACAGGTCAGTAACTGTGAATCAGTAACTCACCTCCTGGTTTCCCAAAGCCTGTCAACCATCTACAAGTCACAAGTCATGAGTGTGATGGAGTATACCCCACTTGCCTTGACGGGTGTAGTTCCAACAACACTTGAGAAGTGCAACACCATCCAGGACAAAGCAGCTTGCTTGACTGGCACCACATCCACAAATATCCATTCCCTCCACTATCAATGCTTAGTAGCAGCAGTATGCACCATCTACTGCAGAATGGCCTGATGCACTGGAGAAATTCTCCACGGCTCTCCAGACAGCACCTTCCAAACCCACGACAACTAGCATTTAGAAGGACAAGGGCAGTGGATACATGGAAACACCATCACCCTCAAATTCTCCTGCAAGCTACACACCATTCTGACTTGAAAATATGTTGCCTTTCTTGCAGTGTCGCTAAGTCAAACTCCCAGAGCTTGCTCCCTAAAAGCATTATAGGTCTAACTGCAACAATTGGACTGCAGTCATACAGGAAGGTAGTTAAACACCACCTTCCCAAGCACAATTAGAGATGACAATAAATGTTGATCCAGTCAGCAAAACTCCCATTCCGTATGGGAACAAAAATAACTGTTTCTGTGATATTGTTGCAGGACCAGTATTGTCCAAGATATTGGAGATAACTCTTCTACTTATCATTGAAGTGCAACGTACTCTTATTGTTGCACTGGAATATCAAACTTTTGAGTATTATACTCAAGGGTGGACATGGATTCCAGAGTGAGAGTGCTGTCAATTCAACCTAGGCTGGTAAGGACGAGGCCTGATTGCTTGCTTTCAGTTTTTGGTGGATTAGTTATGGTAAATGTGGGGTTGCAGGGAGGGGGTGGGTCTGTGTGGGCTAGTCTTCAGAGGATCAGTGCGGCAGGGTGGCACAGTGACACCGTAGCTAATATGGTTGCCTCATAGTGCCAGGGACCTGAGTTCGATTCCAGCCTTGGGTGACTATCAGAGTGGAGTTTGCACATTCTCCCTGTTTCTGTGTGCATATCTATTGGTTACAAACAAAGCTGTTCACTGTACTCAGGTACACGTGACTACAATAAATTAGTTCAAATTATCCCTCAGTCCAAAGATGTGCAAGTTTGGTGGGTTATCAATGGTTAAAAACTACATGAGGGGTTCCAGGGGTGATATGCTCTTTGAAGGGTTGTTAAAAACTTGATGGTCCAAATGACCTCTTTCTAGACTGTAACTTCTCATATGTACATGGCCAGAATATGTTTTACAGATTGACACAAATTCCATAGTTTGCAGTACAGCCTGTTTTCATTGGCTTTTTAGGTGGAATCTTTTCAGTGGCCTAACTCTTGGGGCCTTGGAAGAAACACAGTGGTAGCAGAACTTACATTCTAGGTTCATTTATGGAAGATGTAATTAGGTATGCTTTGGATTCTCTTTTGTTTAAAATGTGAATGCGAACTTTCTTATCTCTTGCAGAATCAACATGAGTATGATGAGAGGTTAAAAACCTTCAAATTTGTACATTTTAGAATTTAGGTGGTAACAGATAATGAGGTCGTCTTTTTCATACCAGTCATTGTTTACTTTGGTTGGGATTTTTTGTTAAACTGATAAGAGTTTACCTCATTCAAAAGCCAGCTCACTGAATGCAACATCTATCACCCTGTAAGACTATCCTGCATTCAAAGACATTGCTAAGAAAAATTAACTCAAACGAAATGTTTAGCTTGTATTAGAAGCCCTTGCAGCACCCAGCATGGAAAAAAGTTCTGCATGGCAGGCCATTTGTAATTAACTCAGGGAATGCTTTTACCTTTTTAAAATGCTTCATATTTTTTACAGAGGGAACTTAAAATAAAATTATTTTATTGTAGGATTTAGTCTTGATGTGGTAAAGCACGTTTTTAATGATATGAAAACTCTTAATTGAGGTTTTTGTCTGCCAATACATTTGACTGTGTAGTTTTACCCTGTCAAGAGGTAAAGCTAGTAGAATCATTGACAGCTGATGCCGTTTTAACATTATATCTCGCATGGTAATCTGTTGGAAGAAATGATTATGAATCTCATTAATGTTTGACCTTGGATTTTGGCAGGACTTGGGGTTGAACGTGGAACAGCAATAACCATTCAGTTGGCTGAATGCATTTCTGATGTTTATGTTTGCCATTAAAGTTCTGTGGCACAACATATCAGTATTCATGCTTTCACTTTCTCTTACCCCAGTTGGTATCCAGGCACCCCAGGCAAACAAGTGATCTTACCAGCAGACTGAATTCCAAGCAAAATATGGATGGACTCTAAATGAACCCCATTGAAGAATCCCAGACCATCCAGATCCCAAAGTCTCAACATTGAGCAACCCTCTGACTTTATAGCAAAAAGACATCATCCCAGAATCTTACTGCTCAATGCCAAGGGATGATTTGAAACCTCATTGAATGCCATGCCAAACAACAGTCTACTGTCCTTGTTTTCTTCCAAGAGAGCCATACTGAAACTGAAGAAACTTGTGCAATTATATCAGAAGCTTCAAGCTACAATGCTAGTCCCTCAAACACGGCTGTGCTACCTATGCTTGTTCTGACATTGGCACTCAATGTAGCCACACTGTCAGCAAGCACACTCGATGAGACAATTTGCATTAGAAATTTCCATATTGCACAAATATGTGTCAGCCTCCAAGTTTCAGCTGCAAAGAACAAGATACTAGTGATCACAGCACTCCTAAAGGAATATGTCTGATATAGAAGACTGAGACACTGAGTCTCTCAATGCTGCACGTGTCAGATGTGGAAAAATGACAACTGGCATCAATTTTACTCAATCTAATTGAAAATGAACCATACAGCCAACCAAAAATCACAGGTATGAAACTGCCAACAGTCCCATTAAACCAAATTGCTAGTCATCTGTTTCATGTAGTGAGGCCACTTTTGGAAAAGAAAATGCAGAATCTGCAATAAACTGAAAAAAAAAATACCATTACGTGTGGCACATATTGCAAAATATTGGAAATACATGTCTGGCAGGATGTGAGGAGATATATAAGTTGAATATGCCTGCATCATTTTCTTGCTATTGTGGCCAGTGCTTTTCCATTGCTTTGACACAGGTGCAAGTGAATTTGTGATTTGGGTGTTTGGATTTGGTTTTGAAATTCGGCAGGTCCTGCATTAAAGTACACATCAGTTATCCTGTCTCTTCCTGAGACACTGCAACTTGCTGCTTTTAACTCTGTCAACATCTTTGACAGAAGACATTGCCCTTAGGTCTGCAGTCCATGGATCAAGATTGCAAGATTGCACACACACATACACGCACACACACTCACGTTGTTGTGTACTGACAGCAGCAAGGCAATTTTGTTATGTACGTTAACCGGGGAAAAAATGAACTTGCTGACACACAAGGATGAAACTCTTTGGAGCATTACATATCGTACCTCAATGATGAGAAACAAGGTGCTCTGTCAGCATCAAAAATAGTGACATCTTTTAAGAATGTCAATCACATTAGTCCGTTACCTGCAAGCCTGCTACAAGCTTGCAACAGATTTGAGTTATGTGACTAACTTGAAATTGAAATTTATTCTCCTAAGGATAAGTTATGCCTTTACCTCTTGTTATGCTGTTACGTTCTGATGCAAGTTGAAGGACTCAGAATGGGATTTGCTCCCAAAATAATTCCCCTGCAGCTGATGTTTAACTAAAGCTATTAAAGCATTATACAATCGGGTAGCTCATCTCAGAAAAGGAAACTTTCTATGTAACAGCACAATCTCATTTGGAACCATTTAAGGAAAGAAGAAATGTGATTCTGTTCTGAGAGCTTTCAGAGGCAATCATATACAGCACAGGGTTTTGATATTCTAACTTGAGAGAGTCATTCACACAGTGGCACTGCGTGTGACGAAATGGAATTTGTCTACAGGGCGTAAAATCACGGCAAATCTGCAGAAACATTATTTCAAAGAACGAGTGGTATGTCTGTGGAATGGGCTTCCCACAGAGACAGTGGAAGCTACAGTGTTCATTCTTTCAAATGCAAATTACATAGATTACCATCAGAAAATCATATTTTCTCGTTGCAATATAGAAGTAACTGAGATGAGACACAGTTAGTGTAGTGTGTTAAGAAGGTGAGCTTGAACTTGAAACTATGTTTTCCAAAGCTTTCCACCAATGGAGTTTTCCCTCGCAACATACCTGCTGCTGTCGTAGTTTAATAGAGTTTGATTGTCGTGGCTTGTGAACCATTATACTAACACTGTATCACACATATACCAGGGTTGTGAATGGCTAACTGGACGGTCACTGTGTTTTTCTCATCCATCAATTTCCACATTCCCATATTGTCTTAAATTGTTCCTTGTTGCAAACTGCTTTGTAAGAAGACACTAAACAAGATTTAAGATCAATGGGTCTTGAGCATAATATAATGTTTGAAGCAAAACTACCTTGTAGGATGCCCATCTTTCACTCGAAATTCACTGCTGTTGACAGTACCAATCAAATGTTTTGTGAGGGAACACTGTATGTATTGCACTTGCTTTTTGTGAACTGAACACCAAATGGAACTCAGATGGAAGTAAGCAACTGCACGCTACCTTCTCTCTGATTTATTTCTGCACATAAAGAAGAGAATATTCCAGAAATAAAACAGCCACTGCATTTTTAAAGTGAATATTGTTCTCGCTCTCTGAATGGCGATTAAATGGTGTCCAGACATTTTATGCCATTGTATCACAATCTGGTATGTATATAATATCTAACTTGAGGAGGAAGTGAGGGAAAGTCTATGCTAGTCATTGTGTTGATTTGTTTTCTATGAACTGATAAATTGAAAAGGAACTTTCAAATAAAGCTCAGTGATCAGCCAACCCGACATACAATTCTCTCTATCAGCATATTGGTAAATCATTATCAAAGAAAATGCCAAAAATTGAAATTGAGCTGTTGACTATTAACTTTCTGGGATGCTTTTCTAGTTCATCTGAAGTTGAGTTGATGATGGATATGGAGAAACTTGGAGCATGCAGCCTCAAACTGGAGTGGTGAGAAGCTGACATTTTTTGTAGAGGAGTTGGCATTGGTATCTGATAGCAGAGATTCAGAGAAGCAGAGCTTGTTGTGGATTCTGGCAGTTTATTCTCGTCCATTAAACACTTTGTTTTTACATTGTCAACAACAGCAGTAAAATGTCATTTCTCCTCCCTTTCTTTAGTAAGCATAAATCACTGCAGAATAATTAAAGAAAATCTGAATTCTTTTATTAAAAGATTAATTGTGTCTCAAAGGGATATATTTGATATTAAATGGAATATTATTCTTTTCATATTATTATGTATTTTATAAATAATATTCACATTAAATTACTTTATGCAGTACTTTCTTAAGCCTTCAGGGCATTTCAAATATTTGACAACTGATTTAGTCATTTCAATAATTTCTGTTATTGGTCACACAAATAGTATAATTGATTCTGACATGGCAAGAATTCCCAAATAGCAAATAGATGACTGACTAATTAGGCTTTAATTGCTTAACATTTTAGGTGAATGGTCCTTTGTAACATTATCAACCTAAAATGTTAAATCTGCATAGATCCAGCCGGGCCTGATGATTATTTCCAGAATCATCTGCATTATTTTTGGATTTCACAGAATCACAGAAACTCTACAGTGTGGAAACAGGTCATTTGGCCCAACAGGTCCACGCTGCCCCTCCGAAGATTATCCCACCCAGACCCATTCCCCTAGCCCTGCATTTCCCTATGTCTAACCCACCTAACCTAAACATGCCTGAACACTATGGGCAATGTAGCATGGCCAATCCACCTACCCGACACATCCCTGGACTGCGGGAGAAAACCGGAGCACCCGGAGGAAGCCCACACAGACACAGGGAGAATCAGCTTCAACATTTTTTCTGCTCTTTTCCTGGTGCCATTGTTTCTAAAGAAATTATTGAACTGAAGGCTGAGAGAACTGCATTCTTTCATATAAGTAATGTAATCGAAAGTTTAAAATCTGCTTGAACAAAAACATGGTTAATGAAAGCTTACCTTCACTTTTTTCCCATGATGCTGTGCGAACAGGAAGCGGTGTGGTTCAGTGAAGCTGGTATTGTGGACTGGAGTAGGCGAAAGACTTCCTTGAGGTGCACTTGCAATTGTATAACCTCCAATGAGTGCTGAGGGATGTACTTGTCTTTGGGAACTGGCAAATCCTTTTACAGTATGTAGTTTAGTTACATTTTCAGGTAACAGGTAGTTTTCCTATAACACGATAGTTGTGTTTTTGTGCGATCTTTCGCTATAGAAAATTGCGTTATAGGGAAATCACTTCAGAAAATGGATATACTGTGCAGTAGAAATTGTTGACTTGCTCACTGAGCTGGGCTTGTTTTCATCCAGACGTTTCGTCACCGTGCTAGGTAACATCATCAGTGAGGCCTCCGATGAGGCAATGTTGTTCTACCCCGCTTGGAATTTATACTGTCTGGTCCATTATGGTGAGTTGTGTCATTTCCGGTTTTGTTCTGTGCAGGTTTGTATATGGGATCCAATTCTATATGTTTGTTGATTGCATTATGGGTGGAGAACCATGCTGCTAGGAATTCCCATGCGTGTCTGTCTTTGGCTTGGGCTTCTCTAGTTACCTTGTCCCAGTTAAACTGATGGCTTTCGTTGTCCGAGTGTATTGATATTAAGGAAAGTTTGTTGTGTCGTTTTACTGCTAGCTGATGTTCATGTATTCTGATGGTTAGTTTCCTTCCTGTCTGTCCGATGTAATGTCTGTGACAGTCATTGCATGATATTTTGTAAACCATATTGGTTCTGCATGTTGTGGGGTCTTTAATCCTTGTGAGTATTTGTTGTCGAGTGGCTGTGGACTTGTGTCCCAGTTTAACTGGGACAAGGTAACCATAGTAGCCCAAGCCAAATATAGACATACACAGGAATTCCGAGAGTCATGGTTCTCCACCTGTAATGCTATCAATAAACATACAGAATTGTACCCCATATACAAACCGGTACAGACCTAAAGTGGAAATGACAGTACTCACCATAACAGACCGGACAGTATAAATTCCAAGAGGAGTGGAATGACGTTACTTCATTGGAGGCCGCACTGATGATGTTACCTAGCATGGTGATGAAATGTCTGAACGAGAACAAGCCAGCTCGGCGAGCAAGTCAACAACCTCACCCACAACCCGAGCTACAGATCTTTCCCAAAACTTTGTACAGTAGAAAGTTCACATTATCCAAACAGCATCCACTACTCATCAATAGCATTACAACCAATTCGCATTAAGGAACCATACGTTACAGCAGAAATACCTGTGCTTTCACCATCTTATAATATTGACATCATTCACCTGAACCATCTGGGATATGTTGGGTAGATTTACTAGTGCCAATTTTTTTTTAGTATTACTCTAAGTTCCTGGGTACCATGAGAGGACAGATGTTTACAAAAGATAGCCTCAGAATTGCTTTACAGCGTAGGCTTATGACATATTATTAACAGCTAGCTATAATACATTAGAGTTACATGATTGCCTCTTGTGCAACATCAGGTTCAAGTTAAGAAGAGTATATACTGATGCTGCTGAAACATTCTGGTACGCAACTTATAAAGAATCGAACCACTTTTCCAGTTAACACACTGGTTAGGTCCTCCTAAGAACAGTCCTTTTATATCCTGATAGGTGGAGTTTATCTCATAATATCAATCAACCCTTTCAGGTACTAGCTGCCTTGTATATATGCTGATGGCTGCTATGAGCTCACAATCTAAACATGTTAATGAAATAGCCTGCCTCAGCGTAGCAGTACTCATGAGCATGCCATTATCTACTGCTGACATGCATTTTTTTGTTTTCGTTTTCAGTGCAGATTCATCTACAGCATTTGCAGTTATTTGCTCCTTCATTATCTACTGCTGTTCTGGGGTTTCATTCTCCATATTTAACATTATTAGGTGGCCCCTCCTAAAGGCTCTTTTCCAACTATCATGGGGATCTTAATAGTGGAGGTCTCAAGTCTTTCATTATGTTTGTTCCCCGACATGAGACAGAGTATCTGACTTCAAAGAGAGCCTAGAGTTATTAGAAAGAATTATAATATCCATTGCTTCCTCCTCAACCACAATATCTCAGGGAGTTTAGAAATATTCAAAACAAAATTGATATTTTGTGAAAGGTAGTTTTATGTTTAGTTCCATCCTTCTGATATTGTTAACAGTAATCATTAAAATTACATGTACTTGACCAACAAAGATTCTTTCACTTGATGTCAACTTATGCCATGTAAATCCATGGTTTTCTTCATTGAACAGAATTGAGTTTTGTCAGCTAAGCATATGGTACTTAATAATACTAACAGTGTAAGTTCATTTTCAGGAGTGGGTGATACATTTACATTTTGTTCCTCATCCTCATCACAGTTTCTTTTGAAGAGAATTGAAAGAAGGTGAAATGCAGAGAGTTTTGGGAAGTGGTAGAGGGGTGAAATTGATTTGTTATCTCTATGGTAGATATTAATCTAAATATGTTCTGAGGAAGGGTCACTCGACTCTAAACATTAACTCTGATTTCTTCAACAGATGCTGCCAGACCTGCTGAGCTTTTCCAGCAACTTCTGTTTTCGTTTCTGTTGTGCATCTAAATATGCTGGGTTAGCTGAAGTGAAGTTAAATGACAGAAAAAGGATAAAAACATACGAAACCTGTGATGACGTAATGATTTAGACAGCTCTCTAGTTTTAGTGTTTTTCTGTGTTTGGTTAAAAGAATGTGTATGTGTTTAAACTGGAGGCTGTAATTCAGCAGGACTAGACTAATCATCTTAGTAACTATGGGAACTACTAGAGTTTTGTTTAAAAACAAACATTGTGAATCCGATGTGATAATATAGAGTATTTATCAGCTGAATTTGTAATTTTCACTGAATTGTGCTGTGTAAATATTGTACAGTTGATTGGTTGACCAAAAAGTAGTGAACAATGGACAATGTAACTGTTTGAATACACAGCTTCTTTGCAAGAACAGAGAATAAAGAAAGCTTGCCTCAAGGATAGTTACCCAGCTCTTGAACAGGGCTCAGTCAATCACCAACCGGAGTTTGGGATTGAGCAGATTGATCAAAATTATGTTCTGGTCTTATTTTTGGACAAGTCCATGTGAAAAACAAACACATGATTGTAAGTGCAGTATTTTTTCTAGCACACTTAGCATTAATAAAGAACATTGGGTATGTACCATTGTTCGAACTGCCTTGTGTTATTGAGCAGCACGGTGGCTCAGTGGTTTAGCACTGCTGCCTTACCGTACCAGGGACTCCGGTTTGATTCCACCCTCAGGTCTGTCTGTGTGGAGTTCTCACTGTGTCTGTTGGGTTTCCTCCGGTTTCCTCCCACAGTCCAAAGATGTGCAGGTTAGATGGCTTGGCCATGATAAATTGCCTGTAGTGTCCAGGGATGTGTCAGTTAATTGGATTAGCCATAGGAAATGCAGGGTTACAGGGATAGGGTAAGTGGAGGTGCGTTTGGGTGGAATGATCTTCAGAGGATCAGTGTGGACTTGATGGGTCAAATGGCCTGCCTCCACATTGTAGGGATTCTATATCTACAGTAAACCCAACGGACCAGGGAAACTAGAAATAAAAGCATAATCGACCAAACATCCAGTCCAGACATGATGGGTTAAAAGGCCTCCTCCTGTGCTGATAATTTTAATTGTTCTGTAATAGGAAATGCATGGGGACTTAAGTTTTATATTGTCAGTGTTTTCATTATAAATTAATTGAGTCATACAACATGGAAACAGACCCTTGGTCCAACCAGTCCATGTCGAACATAATCCCAAACTAAACTTGTCCCACCTGCCTGCATTTGGCCCATGCCCCTCCAAACCTTTCCTATTCATGTACTTAGCTGAGTGTCTTTTAAATGTTGCAACTGTGCTCGCATCCAGCACATGCTCAGGAAGTTCATTCCACACATGAGCCAACTCTCTGTGTAACAAATTTGCTCCTCATGTCTTTTTTGAACCTCTCTCCTCTCACCTTAAAAATATGCCCCCCAAACTTGAAATGCCCTACCCTAGGGAAAAGACACCGACTGTTATTCCTGTCTACTTTTCTCTAAATATAATAGAAAATCCTTACACTGCAACAACCCCTTCTTCTTAGCATTTGTTTTCTGTTGTTAACATTTTTTCTTGTAAACTGTTGAATCAAAATTTCCCAGTAAGTTTTGTTGTGTGATTTGTCACAATATAGTTGCAAGCTCTGGAATCTATTTTTTTTGGCAGGGGGAAGTTTGATGGAGCAATGCCTCAATTACTTCCCATTCCTACCTCTTCCATTCCACCTCTGTATCTTCTCAACATGACTTCATCTCTAACTTGAATGTAAGGATATTTTAGAAGTACGACAGCCGATTAGACATTAATATAAAGGCAAAATACTGTGAATTGTGGAAATCAGAAACTACTGCAGGGAATGCTGGAAAAACTCGGTAGGTCTGGCAGCATCTGTTGAGAGAGAAGCAGCGTTTTGAGTCCAGTATCACTCTTCTTCAGAACAGACAGAAATGTAATTGTCACAAATATACAATCAGGCACGTCTTCAGCGTGACCCATGAATTAATAATTTGCATAAGCATTTAGGTTGACCCCTTTTAATTGTAAAATGTTTCAAGCTAATAAATAGTTGTTTGCTGTCCATGTGTTTCTAAAGTTAAAGGAAGCGGGGATCAAAATAGCTAGTTAGCAATTCTATGTCATTTCAAGGTTAGTATGTTTCGTGCTGTCATGATCGAGCCATTTTTGAAATCAGTTGCAGCTTGCCTACACATCAACGAATGACACAGATAGACAGCACTAATTCTATATGGTCAGCAGAGGGAAAAAACTCTAGAATTTGTGATTTGACACACCCAGTGCAATAAGGAGACACACCTAGCAGCCAGGACATTCAAACTAGCATGACCAGAGGGAGAAGAATCACCAGAACAGCTGCGGATGGTAAATTTTAGGAATTCTTTAAAACCTGAGGAACAAGTCTGGAGAGAATTAATTGAAAATATTACTCATGAAACAGGGATATATGAAGTCATTGGAAGGTGTAAAGGAAGGTGGGTTATTTACTAAATGGATTGTAATTCCTGTGAGAGTGCAATGGATAATAAGTCATAGGGACACAGAGTCAAAGAGTCATAGAGGTCTACAGCACAGAAAATGATCCGTCAGTTTAAGGAAAATGTCACTGCCTGTAGTAAAAATACATTTTCCTACAAAAAAGAAAATAGTGTTTAGTCTGTGATAACACAGTGTGGAGCTAAAGCAACATAGCAGGCCAGACAGCATCAGAGGAGCAGGAAAGTTGATGTTTTGGGTCGAGACCCTTCTTCTGTGGCTTTTTTTTTTAACTTCATTTATTATAGTACAGTAAACTTGTTATTAACCAGGACCTATGGGACCAGGAGTCTGCCAATTGATCAACTATTCCAGTTGATCAAGAGGTCCACATAGTCAATGTAAAAACACACACTAAGTAATAGAAATTTAATACAGAGGGTTCACACATTACTGTTATACTTTATTTACAGCATAAATCATTTAAATAATAACTTTGCCTTAAATAAATCTTACTGGCAGAGACATTCTCACTCAAATCTTCAACTCATTGCTCAGATATCATGCTGGATCACAGTGTTTGGGGAGAAATTGACTCAAAATTGAATCAACTGTTGATAATGCATATGGCCATTCAGTTGAACAACAAATCTATTTACGTTGAGGTAAATCAATTAAAATCAATAACAATTGGACAGAATAATACAGTGAACTTTGCAGTGTTTGAGGTTAATAATTTTCGCTGGTTTATCAAGAATGTCAGTCGATAAGGTACCAGTTAAACAAAGTTGCTGTATGAGTTTTTAAAGCCTGAATTCTTCTGGGAACCAGTCCAGTAAGTCAGCATGTGAAGTGATTAAGAAGAAGTTCAAAGTTAAGTCAGGTAAGTCCACTAAGAAGAACAGGAAGGGCCAGTTAATGAACATGGCAGGAATAGTGATATGAAGTGTATTTATTTTGATGTATGGAGTATAACTGGTAAAGCAGATGAGTTTAGAACCTGGATTAGTCTATGAGGTTACAGTGTGGTACCAATTACAGACACTAGGTTGAGAAAACGACAGGACTGGCCGCTCAAGTTTCCAGGGTCTAGATATTTTGGGCAAGATAGAGAGGGATGTAAGAGGGGTAGGGAAGTTGCATTATTGATTAAGGAGAATGCCTCAGTTCTATGAAGAAAGGATATCTGGGAAGGCTCATCCAGCGATTCCGTATGAGTAGAATTTAGGAATAAGAAAGGTGCAATCACTATCATGGGGTTGTACTTCAGACCGCCCAATAGCCAGTGGGAGACAGAGTAATAAATATATAAGCAGATCATGGAAAGATGTAAAAACAATAGGTTTGTGATAGTGGGTGCTTTTAGCTTCTCCAATATTGGCTGGGTCTCCCTTAGCACCAGGGACTTAGATGGGGCAGGAGGATTTCTTGAAACAATATGTGGATAGTCTAACTGGGAAAGGGCCGTATTAGACCCTGCATTGGGGAATGACCCAGGCCAAATGATCGAAGTTTCAGTGGAGGAGCATTTTGGAAACAGTGATCAATATTCATAATCAGTTTGAAGATAGGAATGGATAAAGATAAGACTGGTCTTCAGGTGGAAGTTCTACAGTATTATGTAGGAACTGGAGAAATTAGATTGGAGTGGCTTTTTGAGGGTCAATCCACATCTCACGTGGGAGTCTTTAAAAGGCCAGTTGATCAGAATGCAGGACTAACATGTTCCTGTGGGGATGAAAGGTAAGGATTTCAAAATTCGGAAACAAGGGGTGTTGAAAGCTTAGTCAAAAAGAAAAAGGAAACAAATGTAAAGTTTAGGAAACACATATCAAACAATGGTCTTAAAGAGTGTAAAGGAAGCAGAAAACAACTTAAACAAGAAATTAGGAGGACTAGAAGGGGCCATGATATGTCCTTTGCAAGTAAAGACTTTAGACAATGCCGAGGCATGTTATACATATATTAGGAGTAAGAAGGTAACTATGACAAGGGTAGGTCCACTTAAGAACAAAGGACGGAATTTATGCATGAAGCCAGGGGAAGTATATGAGGTCCTTAAATGAGTACTTTGCATCGGTATTCAGAAAAGGAGAAGGACATGATGATGGTAAGTTTAGAGAGGGGTATGTTGATACCCTGGGGCATGTCTACATTAAGAATGAGGAGGTTCTGGATGTCTTGAAAAACATTATGGTAGATAAGTCCCTAGGGTCTGATAGGATCCATCCCAGGATAGTGGAATAGCAAGGAAGGAGATTGCTGTGACCTTGACAGTGATCTTTGTATTCTCTTTAGCCTCAGATGAGGTTCCAGGAGACTGGAGAACAGACAAAGTTGTTTCTTTGTTTAAGAAAGGCAACAGGGATAATTGAGAAAATTATAGGCCGGTGAGCCTTATATCAGTGGTAGGGAAGTTATTGAAGAAGATCCTTAAAGACAGGGTTTATGTGCATTTGGAGAAGAATGGACTTGTTAGGGATAGTCAGCATGGCTTTGGAGGTGGGGGGAGGTCTTGTCTCACTTGATTGAGTTTTTTGAGGAAGTGATGACTGATGAGGGTAGGACAGTGAATGTTGTCTACACAGACTTTACTCAGGCATTTGACAAGGTCCCTCATGACAGGCTGGTTCAAAAAATTAAATTGTATGGGATCCATAATAATGTCAACAAGTTGGATACAATATTCACTTGGTCATAGCTGTTGAGGAGCGATGATTTATCTGACTGGAAGTCTGTGAACAATAGTGTTCTACAAGGATCAGTGTTGGGACCTTTGTTGTTTGCAATATATATAAATGACTTTGGTTGAAAATGTAGGTGGTCTGATTAGTAAGTGTGCAGATGAAAGGAAAGTTGATGTAATTGTGGATGTGAGAAAGGTTATCAAAGGATACAGCAGGATATAGGTCAGTTGAAAAGTTAGGTAGAGATAGAGTTTAATCTAGATAAGTGTGAGGTGATATATTTCCAGACATCAAGTCCAAGAGGAAAGTATACACTAAATAGTAGATCCTGAAGGAGCATTGATATACAGAGAGATTTCAGGGTGCAAGTCCATAGCTCCCTGGAAGTAGCAACACAAGTGGATAACATGGTAAAGAAAGCATACAGCACGCTTTTTGCTTTTTTTTTCTGAAGAAGGGTCTAGGCCCGAAACGTCAGCCTTCCTGCTCCTCTGATGCTGCTTGGCCTGCTGTGTTCATCCAGCTCTACACCTTGTTATCTCAGATTCTCCAGCATCTGCAGTTCCTACTATCTCTGATACAATTTTAACCCCACTGCAAAGCCTCTTCTAAGGATGCCTACCCTGAAGAAGTTACCCTCCTCCCTCTGGATTTTCTGATGAAGGGTCTAGGCCCGAAATGTCAGCCTTCCTGCTCCTCTGATGCTGCTTGGCCTGCTGTGTTCATCCAGCTCTACACCTTGTTATCTCATACAGCATGCTTGCCTGCATTGGTCAGTACATAGAATATAAAAGTTGGCAAGCTTATTGCAGCTGTAGAAGACTTTAGTTAGGCCACATTGGAGTGTTGTGTGCAGTTCTAAGTGCCACACTACAGGAAGGATGTGAAGACTTTGGAGACGGTGCAAAAGAGGTTTATCAGGATGTTCCCTGGATTGAAGTGCTTTTAGGAGATTCTGGACAAACTTGGATTGTTTTTGCTAGCGCATCGGAGGCTGAGGGGGCGACCTGATAGAAATATATGAAATTATGAGAAGCATAGACAGGATGGATAATCTGAGATTTTTTTTCCCCCAGGATGGGAATGTCAAATACTAAGGGATACAGATTTAAAGTGAGACATGGAAATGGATGGATAATAAAATCTTATCTGACCAAGGGAGGTTGTAGATGCAGCTACGTTAGGAAAGTTTAAGAGGCATTTAGAAAGAAACATGAACAAGCAAGGAATAGAGGGATACAGGCACGTGCAGGCAGATGGGGTTAATTTAGAATGGCATCGATACCTGCTATGCTGCACTGTTCTATGACGTATGTTCTATAATCTTGGGTCATCATTTTAACCTATAACTGGATTTGCATCACTTTTTAAAAGCTAAAGATAAATATACTCAGATACACCTGTTATTTGTTTAAAATATCCCCTGTCTTTGTGAGTTCCAGTTTCTAACCACACTCTGGGCAGAAATGTCTCTCATGAGCTCCCTTCTGATTTATTGATCAATCAGACCAAGTATACAAAATAAGCAGGAGCACAGTTCAAAGGAGTGAGCTTAATTTGATCTTCTTGTAATGAATTTTACAGTCTGCAACAATGTAAGCCACTGAGACAATTGCCATTTCTAATACTTCAAGTGAATAAGGATAGAAAGTCAATAGGCTTCTTTTGTGTTTAAACTGTAATTAGTCTGCTGTTCTGCATTGCCCTTTCAGGAAGGAAAGCACAAAGGAAGTGGATTTATCCCAGCCATTTAGTTATATTGTCAATGAATTACTTTACTCTTCAATGCCTTTTGCAGGCTTTTCTCCAGTTACAAACTGAACAATCTGACATTGAAAGTTTTAAGGGGGTGGAGGGTAGGGAAAGCATTTGTACCAAGCAGAATGAAAATCAATCTGATTCTGTTGAAACAATTAGGGTACATGCAGTCGGTTAATTGATTTATTTCCGCAGGTGAAACTACCATCTCCTGACTCTTGAGGTGGTGTAAAGCAGCTGTTAGCTGAGCTTATCCTATCACAGCAAAAAAACTTGGAAACAATTCTAAATAAACGTGCATTGCTGGTTTCCCAATGCCTCAAAAAAGGTTCCATCTGGGGCTTCATTTGGTCACACTGCTAAAATAGGCCTTGAGTTCAGCTGCCAGATACACTAGGTTAGGTGAAATTGACAAATCCAAAAGCTTATGTGCAGTGTCTGAATCTCGCTTAGAAAGGAGGGGACAATATATATTGGCCCCGAATCCTGATCACTATCCAGTTACCTCTGCTGGAAAGTATATGTATTTGATTGATTTTACTGTCATAGCTCCGTGAATAGCTCTCTGAACAAATTCTACAAATACAAGCTCTCAGTGAGGGAATAGAGATTATACACTGATTGTTTACCTGTAATTATGTTAAATATACAACCGGAAGTGACATCCTTATGCTCCTGGATTGGTAAGTGATGCTTAATGCTTTGAGCTACCACAAAGAGAAAAGAGCCACTGATTCATTTATGACACAGGAAGAGACCGTCTAACCAGGGTTTAAGTATCAGAAAAGGAGAGAAAGTTAGAGAAGGAATTTATGTTTTGATCAACCATTCCTGTAAAGTATGCAGAAAATATTTTTTGTTGGTTAAACTTAGTATATGCCTGCCTGACCCTTTCTATTCACAACTTCATGATATATCATTGTTCCTTTATTGTAACAGGGCCAAAATGCTGAAAGTCCCAACCAACAGAACTGAGTCTTCACACACAAGTATTGCAGCCATTCAAAAGAAGATTCTGCCAATGCTTGTTAATAGTGACTCAGATGGATAATAAAATCTGACCTTAGCAGTGATACTTAAACTTCAGAAAAAAAAAATAATTGCTTTAGCGTTATCCACTACTTGAAAAATAAATCCAGTTGTAATTTGTGTGTGTGAGTAGTGAGATACTGAAAATCCATCATGACGCAGGGTAACATAAAATCAGTCTACCATCCATAAAGATTTAACATTTTTCTAAAAAGTTATTGTTTCAGAAGGTGTGAACATTGCTGACAAGGAAATACTTGGTGCCAGTCATTTATTGCCCTTAAGAAGCTGGCTTGATGGTAGGAGATAGTGAGTAGTGGTGGAGGGTTGTTTTTCAGACTGGAGACCTGTGACCAGCAGTGTTCCTCAGTGATCGGTGCTGGGTCCACTGTTGTTTGTCATTTATATAAGCAATTCAGATGAGAATTTAGGAAGCACCGTTTGCATGTTTGCAGATAACGCCAAAATTGTTTGGATAGCGGATGGTGAAGAAGGTTATCTAAGATTACAAAGGGATCTTGATCAATTGGGCCAATGGGCCGAGGAGTAGCAGTTGGAGTTTAATTTGGATAAATGTGAGGTGTTGTAATTTGGTAATGTGACCAAGAGCAGCACTTACACTTGTTAATGGTAGGGGAGTGGTGTTGTACAGACAGACCTCGGGGTTCAGGTGCATAGTTCTTTGAAAGTTGCATCATGGGTAGACAAGGTGGTGAAAAAGGCATTTGGCACACTTGCCTTCATTGCTCAGATCGTTGAGCAAAGTAATTGGGAAGTCAAGTTGAGATTGGAACAGGACATTGTTGAGGCCAATTTTGGAATGACGTGTACAGTTCTGGTCACCCGGCTTTACAAAAATTGGACAGAGTGCAGAAGAGATTTGCTAGGATGGAACATTTGAGTTTTAGGGAGAGGCTGGGCCTTTTTTCACTGGAGCGTAGGATGTTGAGGGGTGACCCTGTAGAGGTTTATAAAATCATGAAGGGCACAGATAAGGTGAATAGCAAAGGCCTTTTCCCTAGGGTAGAGGATTTCTAAACTAGAGGGTATATTTTTAAGGTGAAAGGAGAAAGATTTAAAAGGAACCTGAGGGGCAACTTTTTCACACAGAGGGTGATTCATATGTGAAATGAACTGCCAGAGGAAGTGGTAGATCCAGGTACAGTTGCAACATTTAAAAAAAAACATTTGGATTGGTACATAAATAGCAAAGGTTTACAGGGATATAGAACAAATGCAGACAAATGGAAAAGTTAAATTTGGGAAACTTGGTCAGCATGCATGATTTAGAGCAAAGGGTCTGTTTCCATACTGTATGATTCTATGGCTCTATCTGTTGTAGTTATAGCCACCTTGCTTTTAGGAAGTGAATTCTAGAATTTGGATTTAGCAACAATGAAAGAACAACAATATAGTTTCAGGTCAGGATGGTTTGTGGTTTTGCGGAGAACTTAGAGGTGATGGTATTCCCACACACTTGCTACCATTATCGTTCTAGGTGGTAGAGGCTGGAAATGGGTAGGATCCTGTTGAAGGAGCCTTGAAGAGTTACTTAATACTGTGCATTGGTGGAGATGGAGTACACGTTGAAGGCAGTGGATGGGATTCCAATCAAGTGGGTTTCCATGACCAAGATGTGTTGAGATTCTTGAGTGTTATTGAAGTTATGCTCAGTCTGGAGATTATTCCACCATAGCCCCGATTTATTTCTTCTACATGGGAGGGAAGCTCTGGGAACCTAAGATGGGAGTAATCTGCTGCAGAATACCCGCGGGTGACCTGCTGTGTAGCCACAGTCCTGGCTGGTTAATTGAAACTTTGGGATAGTGGTGATCCCCAGGATATTGATAATGGTTAGATTCTCTCTTGTTGGAGGTAGTCATTGCCTCCTATTTGGATGTTGTGAATGTTGCTTATCACGTATCTATTCAGGCTTAAATAGTGTGCAGGTCATGATGCATTTGAACACAGACTGCTTCAGTATCTGAGGGATCGGGGCAGTACTAAACATTGTGCAATTATCAGCAAACATCCACACTTCTTATCTTATGATGTTTCAGGTTCTCCTGAAGGGATATCCTGGGACTGGGATGAAAAAGCTTCAATAATTATAACCTTTTTCATTTTGGATGAGTATAACACTAATCAGTGGACAGTTTCCCCTGATTTCTACCCATTTCAATTTTACTAGGCCTCCTTGATGTCACAATTGGTCAAATGCTGCTCAAAGATATCCAGTACTTTATTGACCCAGCCAGAAGTATTGATTACATTTCCATAAAAAAAAAACATTCTCGTTGGTGATTAGTAGCTCATTGTACTGCCGATAATTTACAGGAACTTGCAGTAAATGCCATTTTATCTCGTTTTCCTGAATGTTGTTTTTGGAGTCATGAAGCTGTTCCAAATGTTGAGGAATAATCAAAACTGGAGATGTTTTCAAATGGAACCATTAATTAATGTCAGATTAAACAGACCTGCAGCTGTGATATATCTCATCAGTACTATTTGAAAACTGACAATGGAAATCATTTCACATTCAATCAGAGATAAAATTGGTTGTTACTGTCAGATCATCTAATTCTAATTAATTTCTGATCGAAACTTTTATCTGATAGTTAAAAGTAAACCAATATATTGTGATGCCTCTCTGACATGATAGTAATAGATTATAATTTGAAGAGTCAGTTTAGGCTCAGATGCAGACAGTTATTTCATTCACTCGCATTCTTAATTCTTTAAGAATGTACTGACACTACAATTTGCTACAGGATAGTTCACATCACATGTTCATCTATAAAACTTACAAATAGTTTTTATCCAGAGTAAATAAGGGAGAAGTAACTAGAATACAGTGCTGAAAACAAACAAATGCTGGAGATCACAGCAGGTCAGGCAACATCCATGGAGAGACAGCAAGCTAATGTTTTGAGTCTAGATGATGAAGAGTCATCTAGACTCGAAATGTTAGCTTGTTCTCTTTCCATGAATGCTGCCTGACCTGCTGTGATCTCCAGCATTTTTTGTTTTCAGCACAGATTCCAGCAGCTGCAGTTATTTGCTCCTGACTGGAATGGAGAGTGAACTCTAGTTCAGGTAAACTAAAGAGTAGAGACAAGGCTAGAGAGAAAGATATTAATGTAGGAATTGATAAGCAGACCATGCCAGGAAGGAACAACAAAGACAAATCTGAAAGACACTGTAGATAAAGATAAAGACGACAAAAATAATGAATGTATAGTGATTGTAACGAGGTCAGCCAGGTGGACCTCATAGAATATGAGTTCCCTGATTGGGGCTGTTAATCTGGTCTGATCAGGGAGCCCTGGCTGACAGATTAAAAACAGGGATGTTAGACATCCTGACGCTCTGAGAGCTGGCTCTGAGGGAGCTGGATCAGTGTCAAGGACATTGCAAGTGTAAATAAAGAGTGACTTGGTGACAGGATACCAGCCTCTGTGAGGTTATTTCAGAAAGAGCATACTAAAAGGTATGTTTCTGAATGCAAATAGACTTTGAAACAAAACAGACAAACTGATAGTGCAAACAGGAATATATATATACAATCTGGTCATCATTTTAGACACATAGCTGCAGAATGAGATTGATTTATACTTGTTTAGTGAGAAGAACATGACATTTAGGAAGGACAGGAATCTCGGGAAAGATGGAGGGGTTATTCTATTAAGAAATGATGGTATGAGCGCAACAAAGAATGATGATCTACGTTCACGAAATCAAGGTGGAGAAGTTTGGGTTGAGAAGAGTCATGATAAAGGAAAGAGGTTTCTGTGGAATTGGTGTACAGGCCTCTAATGGTGAGCACCTAACTGAATGGAAAAAATAACAAGGTTTGTCAGAAAGGTATGGCAATAATCAAGGAGGATTTTAATTTACACGTAGAATGGAAAAATCAGATTGCTAAAAGTGGTATAGATAAGAAGCTCATACAAAAACATTTCAAAATAGCTTCCTAGAATGGCATATTCTGGAGTCAACCAGAGAACGGACTATACCAGAATTCAAACAATCCCTACAGTGTGGAAACAGGCCATTTGGCCCATTGAGTCCACACCAACCCTCTGAAGAGCAGCCCATCCAGACACATGCTCTACCTTATCCCTGTATTTCTTATGGCTAATTCATTTAGCCTACATATCCCTGGACACTATGGGGCAATTTAGCATGGCCAATCCACCTAACCAGCTCACCTTTGGCCTGTGGGAGGAAACCGGAGTACCCAGAGGAAACCCACACAGACACGGGGAGAATGTGTAAACTTCACACAGACAGTGACGCAAGGGTGGAATTGAACCTGGGTCCCTGATACTGTGAGGCAGCAGTGCTAACCACTGAGCCACCGTGAGCCACTGTGCTGCCCCCTTTTCTAGACCTGATATTGTACAACAGGGGATTAATTAAGGACCTCTTAGTGCAGGTACCTCGAAGTAGCACCCAAGACAAGCATTATAACCTTAATTAAAGGCCATCATAAGGCCATGAAAGCAAAGCTTGTAAAAGTGAGCTGAAAATTATCTTAAGATATAAGTGGTCAGAATGGCAGATATTTAACAGGATGTTACAAAATACACACAATGTATACATTTGAAAAAGAAAAGAAAAATTCTAAGAGGAGGGCCCATCATCTGTGGTTAATGAGAAAAGTTAAAGACAGTATTAAACTTAAAGAAAAGACAACTAATTGTGCCAGATCAGAAGATCAGACAGAAAAAATATGCTAAAATTTTAATGAGATGCAAATATTTCAGAGCACAAGAGGAAGTTAGCTAACAATGTAAAAATGTATAAAAGTTTCTGTAGATATTTTCAAAAGCAAAGAGTTAACAAAGTGAGCTTTGGTCTGAGAGAAAGTGAGTCTGGGGATTTGATAACAGACAATAAAGAGATGATGGATTGAATGGGTATTTTGCATCAATCTTCACTATAGAGGAGATACGTAATGTCCTCGAAGCAGCTGTAAATCAGAAAATAGAAGGGTGAAAGAAGCTCAAACAAATTACAATCACAAGGGGAGCGGTACAGAGCAAAGTGCTAAGGCTGTGAACTGACATATCCTTGGATTCTGGTGGACTTCATTCTAGGTTCTTAAAAGAGAAGGGGACAGTTGATCACTTTTGAAAATTGTAAAGATTGAGTAAGGTGACAGGAGAATGGAAAACAGCTGAGGTAATTCCTTTATTCAAAAAGGAAGAGAGACAGAAAGCAGAAAACTACAGGCCAATTATCTTAATATGTGACATAAAGAAAATGTTAGAATGTATTACCAAAGGTTTAATAACAGGACTCTTAGATAAATTCAAGGCAATCGTGCAAAGTCAACATGATTTTGTGAAACAAAAGCCGTGTTTAACCAATTTACAGCAGGTCTTTGGAGAAGTAACCTGTGCTATGCATAAAGGGGAACTTGTGGGTGCACTGTACTTAGATTTTTAGAAGATATCTGATGAGGTGCCACATTAACGGTTACTGCAGAAAATAAAAGCTCACGTGGTAACACCTTAACATTGATAGAAGATTGGCTGCGAATGAGAGATAAACAGGCATAAATCAGTCTTTTTTGGGTTAACAAGATATAAAAAGTAACGTGCCGTAGGATCAATGCCTCAACACTTTCGTGTTTATGTAACTGAGTTGGATGAAGGATCCAAAGTTATGGTTACGAAATTTGTTGATGACCTAGGTATATATTGGAAAGTAAGTTGTGAAGGAGTAATATTGATAGCTTAAGTAAATAGGCAAAGATTTGACAAATGGAGTACAATGTGGGAAAAAGTGAAACTGTCCATTCTGGTTAAAAGAATTAAAAAAAGCATAATATCTAAATGGGGAGAGATTGCAGAACTCTGAAATGCAGAAGAAACTGTATGTCCTATTGCATGAGTCATAAAAGTAAGAATGCAGGTCCAGCAAGTAACTAGGAACATTAAGGGAATATCCTAATGTATTATGAGGGGAATTGAATGTAAAAGTAGGAAGATTTAGTAGGGAAATATCAAGGGCACTGTTGAGATCATGTTTAAAGAATTATGCGCAATATTGGTTTCCTTAAGTAGGGAAAGATGTAAATACTCTAGAAAGTTTACCAAACTATTACCTGGAATGAGAGTGTTGTGTTATAAGGAAACCTAGGACAGCCCTTGGCTTGTAACTAATGGAGTTTAAGAGGCAGACTGGGTGCAAACAGAGTCTTGGAATATTTTTAAGCGAAGTAGATGGATTTTGATGAGGAAGAGAGTGAAACATTTTTACATAGGAGTGGGAATATCGTACTATCAGATCAGCAATAGTCTTACAGAATGGAGAAGCACACTCAAGAGTCGACTCCTGCATTTAATTCTTTTGTTTGTTTGATAGAACACTACTTAAATTGAAGACAGATAACATGGATCAATATTAGCAATCAGTTTGCTTAAGAGGACTTTGATATCTAGTAGAGTTGGAGAGTAGCTGAGATAATTATTATAACAGATCGAAGCAATACTCTAAACCCACGAGCCAATTTTTAAAAAAAGAGGTTTGGCTAGAAATGTAGGATAGCCATCAGCAATTAAGGTGAAGAGCTCAATGTTGAGAAAAATGTTGTTTATCAAACACGAAATATTTAGATTCTAAAATTCATAAATTGGAGCAGAGAGATGACATGCAAATTGTATTTGCTCAATCTACACATATCTCTGGCTAGGCTGTAGTGGGACTATTGTCCAATTTTGTGTGTCTGAACTCAGGAAGGATTTAAGCAATCAAAAGGCTGCTGAAGCAATTCACTAAGATAGCAGAAATGAGAAGCTTTAAGTTCTGCATTTTCTCCTCATGGCTGAGATTTTATCGTCGAATCACACAATGATCCATTGCAGAAAAAAGTCAGTCACTCCATCTTACACACAAAAAACCATCCAATTCATCCCTTTTCCTCGCCCTTTCACCATAAGCTGACAAATTCTACCCCAGCCTTGTGAATTATTTATTTTTGAAAACTATTATTGAATCTGCTTCCACACCATTTTAATACTGCACCTCAGGTCATATATAAATGTCGCAGATAAAGGGAAAGTAAATTCTATTCATCATACCTCTGGTTCATTGCCCAATATTGTTGAGTCTGTGTCTCGCAGCTACTGACCTTTTTAACAGTGGAAACAATTTTGCCTAATTGACACTAACTCAACAGCTCTTGATTTTGATTACTTCAATCAAATTTTTCTTTGTTTTGAGCTGAGAAGTTCAATTCTGTTCAGTAAGAAAATTGTTCTGAAAGTGTTAATGTTGGAACTGTATTAGACTCCATTTAATGTCATGACATCATGCAGTTTGAGTGGGGGTAAGACAGAATATCTCAGGATGTCATGGAGTGAAGATTTATATCCACAGATATCCTTATGATCTTATTAACAACTCCTCATGAGTGGTTGTATCTTGTACCTGATTGCTATGATGTAATAAATTACAACTTGTTCAAACAAGAGCCTCTTAGTATTGAGACTCAGTAGTGGTTGATCCTTTACCACTATAAATCATTTCAGCTGTTGGACTCAGTTAAAGTAAAGAAGATTAGGAGCAAATTCCTTCTACTCCTAAATACCACATAGTGGTCAGCAGTTGGCATTATTGCTTATTGTTGCAAGATACAATGATAAAAAGACCACGTTTGATGCAAGAAACAGAATTTACAGAAGGGCGTTTGTAGCTTCAGGGCCTTAAGAATACAAGAACCATTTGCATAGGCAGTCAGTATTCACAAGTGTATGAACAAACAAGAAATGGGGAGGAGCTCATGGAAAGATCAAGTCGGGAGAACAAGCACTCTAGACAAAAACCTTTAATGAAGGAGTTTCAGAGTGGGATAGAAAGGACTTAAGGACTAGACCTACCAGACATGAAGCATCAAGAAGCAAAGATCTAATACAGAACATAGAACAGTACTGTACAACACAGAAACAGGCCCTTTGGTCCACAATGTTGTGCTGAACATGACACCAAATTAAACTAATCCCTTCTGCCTGCCCTTGGTCCATATCCCTCCATTCCTTGCATATTCGTGTGCTTATCTAAAAATCCCTTAAATGCCCCTGAGATAGTTTTCCTGATTAGAGATACAGTTTGGGAAGTAATGTATTGCTGCTCCATCAGTAAAGTTAGAAATATTGAAGCTCGGAGCCTGGAGTAGACTATTTAAGACTTCCCCTTCATGCCCTTGACCATGCCAAGCTTACTGATCAATGAGTGAAACTTACTGAAACTCATTAATATCTAAAAACGTAATCAATCTCTTTCTTAAATATACCCAGTTAGTTCATGGCATGAGAAAACAGGCTGAGAAAGGTAAAACAAAGAAAAAGGGTACTTAGAGTTCTCTAGACACAGCAATAAGGTTGATTCCTAACTGCCCACTGAAATGGCTTTGCAAGCAGCTCAGTTGTAACAAACCATTAAAAAGTCCCTAAGGAATGAAACCACGTCGACTGCCTGGCATCGATCCAAGACAAAAGATATGATAACAAAAAACACAGCTCTGTCAATCCTGTCAAGTGGTCCTGACTAAAATCAATGACTGGGCCAAATGTGGGAGATCTGCCTTACAGTCTAGTCAGACAACAGTCTAACATGGATATATGTAAAGAATTGTAACTTACAGACTGTATCCCTCACAGCACAATCACCATCCCTGGGAATGTCCTGTCCCACTGGCCAGAGAGAACCAGTGGAGTTGAAGTCACAATAGAATACAGTGGGAAGGAGTCACTCTGGAGTCCTCAACATTACCTCAGGACACCAAGAGTTCTTTTGGTATCAGATCAAACCTTAGTGTGGGAAAAAACTGCTAATAGCCACATACCACCCACCACTCAACTGTTGAATCAGTACGCCTCCACGTTAAATGAGACTTGGAGGTAACACTGAGGATGACAAAGGGGCACAATGTATTCTGGGTGGGAGGCATCAATGACCAACAGTGGCTTGGCTGCAGTGTGACTGATTGAGCTGGTCAACTAGCAAGGGACATTGCTGGTAAACTGGGTCTGCAGTAGATGGTGACAGAACCAACATGGGTGAAAAACATACTTGATCTCATCCTCATCAACCTGCCAGCTGGGGTACAGCTGTCCATGGCATTGCCAGTAAGAATGACCACTGAACAATCCTTGCAGAGACAAAGTCCCACCTTCACACTGAGAATACCATCCATCAAGCTGTGTTGTTCTACTATCATCATAAGTGGGATGGACTAGATCTAGTAACTCAAGGCTAAGCATCCATGACATGCTGTGGGTCCATCAGCAGCAACAGAATCGCAACCTACAATTTTTTGGCCTGGCATATTCCCTGACTCCCCATTACCATCAATCCAGGTGCCAAGCTTCGTTCAATGTAGAGTGCAGGAGGGCATGCCAGGAGCAGCACAGATATCCCTATAAAGTCAGTTATCAATCCAAAGATACTGCAACACAGGACAACCACGGTTACAAACAGAATAAGAAGTGAGTGATAGGCAGAGCTAAGCCATTCCACAACCAATAGATTAGGTCTTAGCTCTGCAGTTCTGCTACATGCAGATAAGAATTGGTGCTGGACAATGAAACAACTCACTGAAAGAGGGGTCTCCACAGTCATTCTCCATAATAATGGGGTAGCACAGCACATCAGTGCATAAGATAAGGCTGAAGTAATTGCAACAACATGTAGCCAGAAGTGCCAAGTGGATGATCCATTCCGGCCTCCTCCAGTGGTCCCCACCATCACAGATACCAGACTACAGGATATCAAGAAACGACTGAAAATTGTTGACAGTATAATGACTGTGGACCCTGACAAAATTCCAGCAATAGCACTGAAGACTGTGCTCCAGAATTTGCTGTACTCCTAAGAAAGCAGTTCCTGCACAGTTACAACACTGGCATCTGCCCAAAAATGTAATAAATTGCACAAATATGTCCTGACCACAAAACAGCAGGACAAATCCATTTCAGCCAATAACCACACCATCAGTCTATGCTCGATTATCAGTAAAGTAATGGAGGGTGTCATCAATAGTGCTGTCAGCAATAACCTGCTCAGTGACACCTCATTTGGGTTCCACCAGGGCAACTCAGCTCCTGGCCTCATTACAGCTTTGGTTTGAACACAGACAAAAGAGGTGAATTCCAGAGGTGAGGTGGGAGTGATGGTCCATGACATCAAGACTGCACTTCACTGAATGTGGCGTTAAGGAATCCAACAAAATTACAGCAAATGTGAATCAGGGGAAAATATCCATTTTCTCGAGTTATATCTAATATATCAGAAGATCGTTGAGTTTGTTCAATGTCAGTGAGCTCAGCTCCAAGGTATCTCTGCAGGAGTCCTTTAGTGCTGTATCCCTTCACCAGATGCTTCATCAATGAATTTTCTTGATAATGTCAGAAGTGAGGACGTTCAATGATAACTGTAAATGTTCTGCACCTTTCATGACTACTCAGATACTGAAGCAGCCTATATGCACATGCAATAAGCCGAGACATTGTCCTCATCTTATGCTGACAAGTGGCAAGAAACATTAGGGCCAGGCAATGATGATCTCTAACAAGAAGGATTCTAACCATTACCCTTTGATATTCAATACTAAAACTGAAACCCCCACTATCAACATCCTGGTAGTTATAATTAACGAAAAACTGAACTGAACCACCCACATAAATTCTACAGCCAGGTCAGCAGATCTTAGATTAGGAATTCTGCATCAGTTAACTCACTTCCTCACTCCTAAAGCTTGTTCACCATCTAAAAAACACAGGTCAGGAGTGAGATGGAATGCTCCCTACTTGCCTGGATGAGTGTAGCTCCAACAACACTCAAGAAGCTTGATAAGCGTCCAGAACAAGTAGTCCACTTGATTGGCACCACATCCACAAACATCGATGTTGCTGTGTCAAAATCCTTGAAATCTTTCCATTATGATAATGTAGACTGCACCAAATGGACTGCAATAGTTCAAGAAGACAGCTTGCCACAACCTTTGCAAGAGCAATTATGGGGTATATAATAAATGCTGGCCAGGTCTACAAAGTCCAGGACCTCAGAATGAATTAAGGAGTACCATCATCATAATGAGAAGTCACCGGAAGGCATAGCAACAGTAAGAAAATGAAGGACCAAAAAGATCATTTGCATCCTTTTCGAACTACAAATAAATAGAATAGAATATCCTTTATTGCCACATACGCTCCAGCACAGTAAGAAGTTTTTACAATGGCTGCCTTTAATGGTGACTTCCTAGGTACACATACCGATGTATAAATCTTTGATACAAAAGAGAAATAAAAGGAAAAGTAGTAACATTAGTTAGTGTCTAAAAATTATGTTAGACATGAGATAATTATACCTTAGTTATAGGATGACCATACAGTCTAGTAAAGAGTTTTAAAGAGGGGCAGCTCAGCACATGATCTGACTGCCTGCACCAACCTCAGTTCAACAAATGTCCTGCTCCACTCCAAGCCTCCAGTCCACTCCGCACTGGCACTCAGCTGGACAAGCTCGGGGCTCCCCCCTCCCCCTGCACTGAGACTCGGGGTTCCCCCCATCCCCTGCACTGGGACTCGGGGCTCCCCCTGCACCCTGCACTGGGACCCGGGGCTACTCTGTCCCCCTGCACTGGA
>NC_063359.1:8071284-8102811 GCF_021869965.1 Rhincodon typus
CAGGGCTCCCCCTCCCCCTGCACTGGGACTGCTAAAAAGAGAGGAAAAAAAAGAAACAATAAGAACAGGCTGAGCCGAGGAGCTCTGGATGGAACATTGTACTCTGCCGCCATCTTGCCAGAAATATTGTGAACAAAATGAAGGTGTCATAGGGACAATTTAACAGTCAACAGCAGGCAGATTCTAACAGAAGAAGATAGTTGGCAATTTTTGGAGGCTGTGATAAGCAGGAAATCCGCAGCATAAATTATGATTTAAATGGGCAGATTAAGCTCGCAGGCAGAGGCTTTATTTGTAAAGTGGAAGAAAAGCCATGTTTGAAAGGTGGCAAATAATTTAAGGTTCATACACATAGGCAGAAAAGCCATTTTAATGCAGAAGACGAAAAATCTTTTTATTGACAGCAAAACGCCCCACCCCAAGTAAACAGTTCAGTTATGTCAGATTAATATTTAACGGTATTAATAGCTTTATGGGAAGGAAAAGACATGAGTGTTGCTATACTGAACACATTACAATCCTTAAGACAGCAGCAAAAAAGAAACAGCATTACCATTTACAGAGGGAAAACTCTTAAAAGGAAGAAAATTCAGCGTTGAAATGCTACAAAATTTAAATGCTTTTTAATTCAGAATAATAAATAATCACATGAGGAAGATATAGCAGTAGAAATGACAGCAAAATTTATTATCGGAAATTGACAAAATAGAACACTGGTGGGGACATCCTGGAAAAAAAACATTTCTTCAGATGCAGGTTTGTCAGATTTATCATGTTCTAAAGAAGACCTGAATTTATAGAAAGCTCTTCAGATTGTGCTGGAAGCTGTAGCTAATATGACTCACCTACAAATCCTAAGACATGGAGAATAATCTTATATAAAATCAGAAATTGCTAGATAATGATGTTATAGGATAACAACAGAACCTATCCACCTTTAATGTTTTTATTTATATTTAATGTACAATCTGAGATAACATGACACTCAAATGACACACATGACAGCCATAACAAAAAATAGTTCAAATAGCAGATACTGTGCAAAATGAAACTAAGTCTCTCAGGCACAACAAGTGATCTGCTACGATTGAAGCTACGATTAAAGGATATATCAGAGTGCTTTCTAGATTGTATTAGGTTAAATACAAAGGCAGTTCAAAGAGACTTGGGGTTCCGGTGCATAGATCTTTTCATAATGTCAAGAACAGGTACAGAAAATGGTCAAGAGAGCTAAAGGCATGCTTGCCTTTATGTCTAGAGAACAGGAGTAAAATGATGCAGAAGTTCTTGCTACAGTTATACAAAACTCTGGTTAGACCCCACTTGGATTACTGTGAGCATATCTGGACATCACATTCTAAAGAAGATCCGAATTTATAGAAAGCTCTTCAGATTGTGCTGGAAGCTATAACTAATATGACTCATGTACAAATCCTAAGACATGGAGAACACTTTGAAATGATATGTTACCCTTAGATGAAAGGCAATGTAGAAGAATGATACCTGAATTTCAGGGGTTAAGCTATGTGGAGAGATTACACAAATTAGGTCTGTTTTCCCTACAATTTAGAAGATTAAGGGGTGATCTGTTTTAAGTCTTCAAGATATTAATAGGAAAAGGCAGGATAGATAAACAATTTCCACTGGCTGGGGATTTTAGAACTAGGAGGCATAGTCTGAGAATTAGGGCCAGACCATTCAGGAGAGATGTGAGGAAGCACTTCTACACAGAAAGGAAGGTAGATGTTTGGAATGTTCTTCCACAAATGCCCGAGAATGCTAGATCAGTTGTTAATTTTATGTCAGAGATAGATAAATATTGTTAAACAAATACATTAAGGAATGTGAACTAAAGGGAATATATGGTGTTAGGCCACAGATCAGTCTGGATCCCATTGAATGGCAGAACAGGTTTAAGGGACTGAATGTCTTGCTCCTGTTCCGATGTTCCTATGTATGCTGTGCATAGAAGATGTGCAGAACAAGAGACATTTTCAGATCAGCAAAAAGTCAAATGGTCATTAATACAAAGATGACAATGCAATAGAACCATAGTGTTAGAAAATATACCCAAAAAATTCACTGGGAAAGTTGGTGATCTATCTGTCTCAAGTTTGAGAAAACTTATTTATATTAGTGGTCAACTCATTAATTTTAAGCTTGATGCAAGAGTAAATGTTATTGTTTTATCAGATTGAATACCAGAGCTGAAGAAACAGAAGTTGCAGTCAACAGAGATGATATTATGTGGTCCACAGGGGCACAACTGAAGGTAGCTAAAAAAACCAACTATGCAACATAATGGGTGTTAGAATTAATGCATGTTTTGCCTGAAATATTCTTCGAAAGATTGAAGACATTGAACAACACAGGAATAAAAAAATCTTTTGAGGAGGACTGTCCTGAATGTTTTACAGAGTTAGGGACCTCCAATCCCAAACACAGAGCATGATTAGGAGGCGTGTTAAGCTATTACGTTGCCCCACACTGTGGAAGATACCACAATCTTCAATGATGCAAGTTTAAAAGAAACTTGTTTAAAAGAACAGAATGGGTATCATTTTCTTGGTCGTACACCAGAATATTGCTCAGTCTTGTTTATTGTATACAAACCCTATGACTCCATCAAAATATGTGTTATCCCAATTGGGGGTAGTGAGGTCTGGAGGAGATGAATATTCATCCAGATCATCCCAACATCGACTTTCAATCAACTCAATGCTAAGGTTAGGTTCCAGCAGCTGAACATAATCAGGCAATTAGGACTGCTTATGACATTCATAACTCCACTGTGAAAGATTTCAATTCAGTGGACTTCAGAGATATTTCAATGGACTATGTCCAATAGTTTCTAAAGTTTAGAATTTCCACACTTCTTTCTCACAGCTCTCAGTGGGATTATCAGTCAATATTATGGTGTTGCAAGCTCTGAGGTATCAACAGTTACTGATTAAGTAGATCTTTGATTACATGTTCACAGCTGATTAACCTTTTGAAAACCTCACAGTTGTTTTCAATTGCAGATGTGGTCCAGTTTGGCAAATCTTTGAACCTCATTACTAACGGCAAGGCCTGGTTGGAAAAGAAAGTTCCCTTTACTGAAATTCTGTGGATTGAACAGGCTCTCCTATCCCTGGAAGTTGTCATATGTCACATGGATGATTCGGGTTGGGGTGGGGGGAAATGGGGGGAAGAATACAACAAGAGGGTCCATGCAGCTTTAAAACACCAACAGGCTTCAACTTTCAAATCTCAACTCAAATTTCCTCAATGACAACTGTAAACCTTACAAAGAATTTATTTACTTATTGGGACACATTATCAGTAAGGATGGACTAGTGCCAGCCCAACAGATAATGAAAATTGTATCAGAGATAGTAGGAACTGCAGATGCTGGAAAATCTGAGATAACAAGGTGTAGAGCTGGATGATCACAGCAGGCCAAGCAGCATCATAGGAGCAGGAAGGCTGACGTTTCGGGCCTAGACCCTTCATCAGAAAATGATTTTCTGATGAAGTGTCTAGGCCCGAAACGTCAGCCTTCCTGCTCCTACGATGCTGCTTGGCCTGCTGTGTTCATCCAGCTCTACACCTTGTTATCTCAGATAATGAAAATTACTTAGAAGTTTCCCACTCTGAAAATGGTTCATGGCCTGCGAATTTCTAACCAGTTAGTGAAGTGTTTGCCTCACTGGGCAACAACAACTGAACTGTTGAAGCTTCTTCTCAAGAAGACACAAAAGATGGTGCTGGAACTCACATAAGCAGGGTGCCTTCCAAATGATTAAGAATGTGCAGATATCCATTGACTAACTACAATTTATCCCTTCTCACTTTCATAGCTTCAGCTTAAGGCATAGATGCAGTGCTCTATGGAGAAGCCAAATAGGTGTTGGAAACCAATTCATTTGTCCTCCAGATCATTGTTGGACACCAAAACACATTGCAGTTATAGAGGTAAGGCTCTCTCACTCTTTTGTCATGTAAATGAATTTAAAACTCACTATAAAGACAGGTCATAGATCATTGATCACCTATTAGCTGAGTAAGTGTTTACAATAATGTCTCTATGGATGCAAAAGGTTCCAACTCTGCCTGATGGCATTTGCCTAAGAGATGAAATATGTGCAGGGCAAACTGCAAACAGTGGCGGATGTGCTCTCCAGTACCAAAGTTAACTGCCTTGCAATGAATGGTGAGAAATTTGTTGGCGATAATGAATTATATACCCAGACCACTGTGATATCGTGGCCAGAAAACCAAAAGGCACTCTATCAAATATGACAGGAACATAGACAGACTGAGAATGTGTTGCCATTCATTGGTATTGCTTCTAAGGTGGATCAGACCAAAGGCCCGATGGGTCATTGAAGGCATTTATTTTTAAGTGTTGAGAGCATTTCATAACCGTAGACAACTTTCTGGTGTTTGATAAAAGATTAGCCAATGCAGCCTCATTGTGGCAAGGTATCCTGGACAAGATATACCAGGAAGGCTTGTGATGGCAAGTGCAGAACCAGGGCATGTGTGGTGGCCAGGAATTTCAGAAGGAGACTGAGGACTTCGTAGTTGACTATAAAGCTTACACTATTCAAAGGCCTGGGCAGTGGGGGGAGGGCACTGGTCTTCACAATTTTCACCATTAAACTTTGGGAAGGAGTGCACACACACATATTTATCTTTGATGAATCATCTTATATTATTGCTGTTGACTGTTTTTCTGAGTGACAGAGGTGAAAACTGTATGTGGCAGTGGTCAGGCTCTTACATGAAATGTTCGCTGTCACTGGGAGCTGTGACCTGAAATCATGATAGGTAGGATATGAATGCCTTGGGATGAAGAAATTGACAAGATTGTCCAGGGATGAGAAATGTTAGTTGTGAAGATTGATTGAAGAGGTTGGCACTGCTTTCCTTGGAGCAGAGTGAACTAAGAGGAGACTTGATAGAATATTTTTTTAAATCATGAGGGCTAGAAAAATTAAATAGGGAGAAACAGCTCCCCCTTGTACAAGGGTTGAGGATGAAAGGAAACAAATACAATGTGAGGGGGGAAAAAAGCACAGTCCAATAAGTTTATTTATATATTTTATTGTCATTTTGTACCTAGATATAGTGAAAAGTAGATAATGTCACCATGCTCCAGCGCCATCTTGGATTACAAAAAATTATTGAATTAATTGTAGAAATGGTAAAATAATTAATGTTATTATTAAATTGATATGACTGAAAGAAACAGCTTCAAAAGTTTACCTTTCCTTCTCCATAGACTTCACCCTCTCTGCTCCTCCAGTCTCCACCATCTAACATTGTCCCTGGGGTCCTGGCAATCTGCTCGTTTCTGTTGCCACTGGCATTGTTGCTTCTACATCTGCCACCTCAGAGCTGGAGACATTCACACTGCGCGGGTCCCCCCACCTCCTCCAATGCAGGACATTGACTGAGCGGGCCCTGGTTCCCAGTCGAACATCTGGCGGGTGCATCCTGGCTCATCTTCTGATTTCGCCACCTGAGATGGAGCGGGGATGGAGATACATGGTTAGGGGCTGGAATGCACTGCCTGGAAGTGTAGTGGAGGCAGTCTCAATAGATGCATCCAGTATTGGTAATTATTTAAATAGAAACAATATACAAGAGCGCAGGGAAAAGCAAGAGGGTGGCACTAGGTTACAATATTCTATGGGACAGATACAATGGGCTCCCTCCATATCGTAACAATTTCAGTTACTGTGTAAAAGGAAATTGACCCGTGCTTAGTCAAATGACATTTAACAGCACAGAGGGAAAACCTCAAGAATGAAGCTAAATGAAGAAGTCTGTTAGAGAGGAGTTGCACCAGCAATAGGGTGATTTATCCTCTCCTGCACTATTACATTTTGTGGCTGTATAAAATTGCCCTGATATTTAAACCAAGAAACTGAGTCATAAACCACTGAAAACTGAAGAAATGATACAGAAATATGTTCAAAGAAGAAGATTACTTTATCTCTCTAAAGTATTTCGGAAGTTATTGATATTCACTGACCATACATATTGAACAGTCAAATAGACTGGAAGAGTGTTCAGTGTTATTGGAGCATGACTGGTTAATGTTCGTCACTATGTCAAGAGAGTGGAATGGTTTCCCAAGAAAAGGAAACCCTGGCCACTGTATAATAGCAGCAAGAGTTTGTATGAAGGCATTGTATTTCTAGTTTGGGGAAGACAGACTTGATCTCATCAACAAACCTGTTTGACAGCAGACCTGGACAGTATAGTAGAGCTAATGCGGCGAATGGAGGCTCAGCTTTCGAGACACAAAATGCAGGATACAGTCCTGCAGTAAAGGAAGCATTAAACAAAAATGGACAAGAAAGTAAGAGGGTCATAGAATTGTCATAATTTATGATAAAGTTGAAAACCTTTGTGTATAGGCCAGCCAAAAAAATCTATCCTGTCTCACTCTACTTTCCAGTTCTTGTTCCATATATTTATAGGTTACAACAACAATGTTAATGTGATGAGGCTTTCTGTCTCTACCACCCTCAGGTAATGGGTTCTGGAGTACCACTGGATGAAAACATTTCTTAATTCCTCACTGACCCATTTGAGCTAGTTTCAGTCAAGTACTGACTGGTAAGCAAGTATCAAGGTAACAAGTGACTTTAACATGTTGGAATTAACTATTAGATTTGAGAGGGAGGAAAGTGAGTCTCAAGCCAAGGTTTAAACTGGTTGAAAGTAGAAATTGATTGCATTGAATTTGTTAATGTATAAAACTACAGATGAACAATAAGAGGCAATCAGTGTAGTAGACAATACAGTAATCTGTACAGTCTTCTGATGGGCAAGCCCTTTTCTCAGCCAAAATTACTTTGTTAAATAAATGAGTCAGGGACAGCGTAAAACTAAAAGAGAAGGCTTGCATAAAAGTGAAGAGCAGTGGACTGTGGATCAGCATGTGACATAAAGAATAACAAAGAAATTTTTAAAAATCATTGAAAGTTGCAAAATAGAAATGTAGGGAAAATATTCTGTACATATTAAAGATGCCACTAAAAGTTTTTGCAGGAATCATTTTGTGAGAGAAACAAGATACCTAAGAGTTATCATAGCAAAATACTGTGCATGCTAGAAATCTGAAACAAACACAGAGAACGCTGGAGAGAGTCAGTATGACAACATCTGTGGAGACAGAAGCAGAGTGACTGTTTTGGAGCATTTCTTCCTCAAATAATTAACTAATTCACTTTGAGTTCACAGTTTACTCTGCCTTAACAACAGTTTCTGGCAGTGAATTTGAGATCTTAACCATTGATTGTGTAAAGTGCATTGCCTGGGATGGGAGGCTGATTCAGTGGTTAGCACTGTTACTTCATAGTGCTGTGCACCTAGGTTCAATTCCACTCTTGGGCAACTGTCTGCTTTGAGTCTACACGTTGTCAGTGTGGGTTTCCTCTGCATGCTCCAGTTTCCTCCCACAGTCCAAAGATGTGCAGGTTATGTGGATTGGCCATGCTGAGTTACCTGGGATGTACGGGCTAGGTGGATTAGCCGTAGGAAAGGATGGGTTTGAGTGGGATGCCCTTCAAGGGTCAGTATGGATTGCCTCCACACTGTAGAAATTCTATGTGTGTGTCATCATTGCTTTTTTTGCCAATCATCTTCAGTTGATGTTATGTATTTTGCAACAGTTTCTCCCTATCTACACTGTAGAGACATCTGATGATTGTGAAGACTTCTCTCAATTCTCCTCTCCACATTCTGTATTCCAAGAGGAATATTTGCACATTTTTTAACCCAACAATGTAACTGAGGTTCCTCACCCAGAGAGATGTTTTATGACTGTTTTCTGCATTGTGTGTAATACCTTCAGATATTTTCCAAAGTGTGGTTCCCAGAACTGAGCATACTCTCCTGCTGAGGTTAAACCAATACTTTATAAATGCACTTCACACGTTTCATGCTTTTGTGCTTTGTGTGCCAACTTATATCAGATGATTTATTAACTGTTTTCTGAACAGTTGCCATTGTTAATGATTTGTATATGTATACGCTTTGAGCTCCTGCATCCACTTTAAAACTGTCCTTTAGTTTCATATTTTCTTTCCTTTTGCTTTCTATCTCAATGAATCACTTGACATTTCTCTGCACTAAATTTTATCTGCTGCATATCTTCTAGATATGGTAAGATTTGAACTTGATATAAAGTTGCATTACTAGGTTAACAAAAAAACTCAAAATACCACCATGTCCAGTTAAGGAATCCATGAAAGGGTGGCACAGTGGTTAGCACTGATGCCATGCAGCACCAGGGACCCGTGTTCGATTCTACCCACGGGTGACTGTGTGGAGTTTGCACAATCCCCCTGTGTCTGTGTGAGTTTCCTTCGGGTGCTCCGGTTTCCTCCCACAGTCCAAAAATGTGCAGTTTAGGTGGATTGGCCATGCTAAATTGCCCATAGTGTCCGTGGCTAGGTGGGTTAGCCACAGGAAATGCAGGTTTACAGGGCTGGAATGGGTCTGGGTGGGATGCTCTTCAGAGGGTTGATGTGGACTCAATAGGCTGAATGGCCTGCTTCCACACTGCAGGGATTCAATGAAGAACCCGCTCCTTTTCTTCTTGTGATCATATACAGAGGGCAATGGGTACATCCAACAGCAGTGTGTCAAAGATGGCAATAGTACTGGTCTTGATATGAGAGGTAACAAAAAAATAGAAGGCATAAACAGCAGCAAAGGATAGATTGAAAAGATGAGTTACAAGATTCATCAAAGAGTAGCAGAAAAATAAATGGTAGCCTGACTGCCTTGTTCAATTCAACTCATTTCATTTCTTGTTAATGGAACAGCATTGCAATAGAAATAATAGTCAAATCAAATGTTCAGAACTGGCCTGCCTAGGGAGGCAAGAGATTGAAATAAAGACTGAAGATTTAATGCAATGAAATCTTCAAAAAAAAATTGAATTTACTGCTTTATGAAAGAGCAATACCTTTAAATTTTGTGAATGGTGCAAATGTTCTTGTGAAAGTGTCAGCTTCAATCCTGGGATCTATACCGCTGCAGAGACTGAAGGGGAAAACACTTAGACATTCTTGCTTTTTGAGACGAGGCGCAAATGAATAATGTCTCAGTGAGATAGTTTTGGCAGCTTGCTGCTGTGTTATTTGGTGTCTGTCTTTTTTTATTGTACGGTAATCTAGAATTGATGATGGGGGGATATGTCAGCCACATGGAGGTCACAGAGTAAAATCTTGCCTTACAGTGCTGTAAAATCATTGATTTGTTGCCTGGCACCGAAATAAAAGATGGACAGCGCCAAATTGTTGTAAAAAAAATCAACAAGAGTCACTAATTTTCTTCAAAGGGAATGCTTTTCTTTCCTGCATGTAATTCCAGTCAGAAAATGTAGTTTGTTCTTTTTGTTCTCATAGTGATGAAGAATAGACTGGAAATAGTATAGTGCCAGCATCTCAAAGGGAAAACAATATGTTTCCATTTTGATTATTCACTGCTGACCTAACTGCAAACAAACATGCCAGGCAAATGACATATTCTTACATTCAATTCTACTGTGAAGCTGCAAAAACTGGAAAAAAATCAAAAATGCATTGACAAAGGTAACAACAATGCGAGAATAAGGCAAACAAGTTTATTTCACCGAGCATCTTCTCACTTGTATGAAAGTAGTCAACAGATAAAGCTGTTTCACTTGTATTCTTATCAAACATTCAGTTCATTGGTCAGGTTTTGTATTATGTGGAAAATAATGATTTTCAATGTTTCTTGTGCTGTGAAAACCGTGGAGAAGGAGGAAGTCTTAGCTCTATGCTTCTTCAGTTGGAGTTTTCCCTTTGGTTAATAACATATTGTGCTTCAACTTTAAAACAATAATAGGAACGAGGGCCCCCCTTCCCCATGTTTACAGTGTTATCTCATGCCTCTCCTCAGAACAGCATGTCATCACTCAGTATTTCAGCAGGACATGATAGAATAAAACACCTATTCTTTTCTAGTGGAAATGATTCCATCTGACTGGCATTACAGATTCATAAAGATTTCATGATTCAACCTCTTGCAATGCTGCACATGTTGCCTTGTTAGTTGTAATTTATCAAAGGATTCCTAATTGTGACTGTGCTTTTGATGATACACTGTTTTAATCTACCTCCCCTCAGGTGACAGATATATCCTTAGAGGAGTTAACTCTAGTATTTAGGCTTCACACCCATTGTCTGCAAATATATACTTTTATGTAGCATGATAGCTTGGTGTCTGAAATATGTAGTTATGTGCTGAGTATATTCTCTGTGTCATCTCTAAGTGCATCAAATCTGCTCACAGACAAATGGAAAGATTCCTGTTTCTAACACTTGAGATTTTAGAAGAGCCAACAAAGTGGTCACTGGGGTCTCAGCTAGTACTTAGCATCACTTGGAATGATCTCATGCATGTGCAAGCATAAAAATTACATCCCACGGAGTTTTACAAGCAGTTCAGAACCCACAGTGAAAATATTGAGGGCTAGCTGTTTCTCTGATGACCAATAGCAAAAGATTTGACTATATACGGTGATAAACACTACTGGGCAGTGAAGCTGAGGATACTCAGACTTTACTATGCAAGCGAATCGCTACTTCAGGTCTACATGGACTAGGTGCACCGCATTCTTTAGAGAGAAAGAATGGATTCGACTTATCGGAGAATAATGCTTGATGATTTCTGCTTCTATATCAAGAGTTAACAAATATAAAGGATGGAATTTTAACCCTGAAAAATGTTTGAGCTTCCAGCTCTGGGTGACTCATGAGCTACCACGGATAAGGATCAAAGGCTTGAACACCTTTCCACTGCTGGATCCAACTTGCTTGACCAAGGTGTAACCTCAAACCATACCCAGCACTGGCAATTAGGCAACCAACTTCACTGCATTCAGGTTAATCTCAGGAAAAGATAGCTCCAGAGGCAGGTTTTTTATTGTGTGAGGGTTTGGTGTTACCGTCAGTCCAGCTGACCCCAGGAAAAGTGCGGAGACAGCCATAAGGGAAGGTGGGTGTCAAGGTGGCTGTTTCAAAGGCTGACTTTTGTCCCATTTATAATAAAAGCATTAAAAGGAATTAGAGTTTGAAGCCCTCAGATCCCTTTACACACCCACACATTCCTGATGGGAGCCAATACCCCTTAGGACAAATTCTATGCCTCTGTCCATTCTTTATCGTCCCTTGCAGTCCCATCAACTTTGTATTATTACATGTAAACCTACTGCTCCCCATCCATTACCCCATGCCCTTACCTCTCCATGCTAATTCCCCCCTTCCCTTTTCCCAATTGTCATTCCCCATTCCCTTCCAGCCTGTCGCTGCAAATCCCTAGTTGCCAGGTCTTCCACTTACCTGACCAGCCCCCATGTTCCACCACCTCCCCACCCTTCTTTGTTATAATTTGCTGTGGATAGACCCAGTTGACTCACTGTGGCCTACCCACCCCAGTGACCTAAAAGTTCAGCTCTGAACGAGATCCTGGAATGATTTTTGAATAACTCCCTGACCATGTCAGCCCCACTCCCTCGACTGGCTGCAGTGGAGGAAAAGGGCTGACTGTTACTCATTCCGTGAACTGCAGTGGTATGGACCCCCTGACCAAACCCACCCTGACCAGAGTCCTGACCATGGCCAGTCGCTTGGACTGGTATCTGCAGGTCTCCTTGACGTACTGGGCCAGGACCCCTGACTGTCGAGTGCATCCATGGTCTTCGGTGAGGACCACTCCCCTTAGACTTTCAGACACAGCTGCCTGCTTGCTGTTCATATAATGTGTTTGCTGAGGATGCCACTGGTGCTAGTGTGTGATTGATGCAGCGCACTGCCAGACAACAAAGTGTCCATCCCCTTGACTATGGACTGCTGACCAACAAAGCTAGCTACCTGGTTGTATGACAGCTTGAATTGGCAAGGCAAGGCAGGGATGCTGCAAACCTGCAGGAAAGGTCTGAGATGCCACCTATAGCAATCCACGAACTGGGGGACTGCACCTCTGCTCAAATTGTCCTTGGATGAGCCTTTCAGTGTTAGATACAGTGCAGCCTGAAATGCAAGTCTGTGCTTCCTTCGCAGCTTGCAAGTGAATCGGAATCGGAGAGGGACCTTCATGTTCACGAGGGGTTGACGAATTTCAGAAGCCAGTGCCCATGAATGAGGGATGCATGTAGCTGGAGAACGTGCCCTGAGATGATGTTTGGGCCTTAACAACATAGAAGTTCCTTGCAGCCAGTGATGATCTGAAGTCGTCTGGTATTCACTCTGACCCCATGTGTCAAGAATTCTTGACATTTCACTTGTTTGGCATGTTTGATAAGATAGGAAGTTGAATATCAATGAAGTGAGCTGCAGCATCAATAAGGCATTTAACAAGCTGCATTCCACTTGATTGGCAACCCATTACTGCCTGGAGAACTGTGTCTCGCCACTTGGCAAATATGTAAAAGTTGCCCCCACTATTGAAATAGACTGCACCAGAATTCTCACCTGAATGTGTCACAAGTCACACATCATGTATGATTCTGCCCATTTTCACTGTTGTAATGCAGAAATATGGCAGCCCACAAACACAATCTGCTATTGTATCATACAATCCCTACAGTGTGGAAACAGGCCCTTCAGCCCAACAAGTCCACACCAACCCTTTAGAGCACCCATCCAAACCCATCCCCCTAATCTACACATCCCTGAACACTCTGGGCAAATTAGCATAGCCAATCCACCTAGCCTGCACATCTTTGGACTGTGGGAGGAAACCAGAGCACCCAGAGGAAATCCACACAGACACGGAGACAACATGCAAACTCCACACAGACAGTCGCCCAAGGGTGGAATTGAACCGGGGTCCCTGGCGCTATGAGGCAGCAGTGCTAACCACTGAGCCACCATGCATTTGATTGAAGGATAAATATTGGCCATGACACAACAGTAAGGCTCCTATTCTTTTTTGAAGCATAGTCATTAGATCTTTCACATACATCAACGAGGGCAGATGGGGACGCAGTTTAACTTTCCAAGGAAAGGATGACATTTCCAAGATTGTACACTCCCTCAGTACAACACTGCAGTGTGAATCTGGATCTTCTGCTGACATCTGTAGTTGGGGACTTTAACCTTCTGACTCAGAAGTGAGAGTGTCACCAATGAACATTTGCTGACAACTGGAAAAAAAATGATGAAACAGAAGGTGATGAATTTCAGGCAATTGCACTGGGATGAATGCAAGTTTCATGATATATTTGGCACGCATAAACATTCAGAATTGTTTTGGACATCATGCACAATTTTGTTTTGTGCCAGCATAAGTTTCCATTGCCCAGAGATTCAATGATATAGTTTCGGGGGAGCTGGATACATCATTCCCATTTCACAGCTGAATAAAGTTGATTTATAGTTGCCTTAAAACATGCAGAATTTGAAAACCTATTTGTCATCAACATCACTTAGGAAATTGGGCATATGCTCCATGATAATGACAGCAGGGACTGGGTAATTAATTTAAAGCCTTGGGCACAATTTTCCTTCAGTATGTCTATTTAATTGATCTGGTAGCAGGCAGGTGCTTGCTCTCCTATACTGAACACAGTTCGATGCAGACTTCAATTAAATTGTTAGAAATATTTTTAAAGCAAAAATGCATATGGTGAATTGGCAAATAAGCTAAGCGCTGTATAATATTCAGAAATATCTGTATCTTGTAAGTTAGTGCTATTTTTTCATCTATCCCATTGCTTATGTTTCAATACAATTCTATTGTGGCTTTTGTTAAAACTGTTTATGAAACTAACAGCTGGAGGAGCTATTCCACAAGCTTTATATTCTGTGATTTCTACAACTTGGCTGTCTGCATAATGGGTAATGCTGTTCATTAATATAACAGAAAAAGTAACTGTCCTAAATTCATAATTAACATTGCAATTGGATGCTACACCTGCATGGATAGCATCTACCTTTAAACTCAACTCATCATTGCTCCTACAGTTTGTTTTTCACTTTATTCTTTCATGGGATGTCAGCAGTATAGTATATCCCTAATTACCCTGGTAATGAATGGCTTGCTAGGCCATATCAGAGTAGTGTAGGAGGTTGAGATTTGACCTTATAGTGGTTCATAAAATCATGAGGGGTATAGATGAGGTGAATGGCAGGTGTCCTTTCCCTACAGTGGGGGATTTCAAAACTAGGGGGGCATATTTTTAAGATGAGAGGAAAAAGATTTACAAAGGACATGATGGGCAAATTTTTTACCCAGACCGTGGTTCGTGTGTGCAATGAACTGCCAGAAGAATTTTGAATGCAGATACAGTTATGGTGTTTAAAAGATATTTGGATGAATACATGAATAAGAAATGTTTGGGTGGGATATGGGCCAAGTGCAGACAGGTGGGACTAGTTTATCTTGGGATTATGGTCGGCACGGACTGATTGGACCAACTCTGTGAGTCTATGACTTCACAGGAGCATTATGAAACAACAGTGGTGATGAAGTCCATAAAGAGGTATTAAAGCTGAAGATTGGTCATAAAGTTAAGTTTCAAGGAGCTTTTTAATGGAGGAATTAAGTTTAAGAGGGGAATTTCAGGTCTGAGGGCCTAGGCAGCTGAAGGCATGGCCATGAATGGTGGGTCAATCTAAATCGGTGATACTCAAGAATTCAGAATTAATGAGCACAAATATCTTGTATGGTTTTGGAATGGAGATGAATACAGAGGTTGCAGGGCAGAGGTGTGGTGATGCAGGCTTGTGGAGGAATTATTGTAAAATGGTGCTTAGTTGAAATAAGTTAATCTAGGTCAACAAAAAACGGGCAATGGTGAATGGAATTTGGTATAAGTAAAGAGATAGGCAGCAAAGTTTGAGACATCCTCAAGCTTACAGAGATTGGAATGTGGGAGGCTATGCTAGAATCAAAGGAGAAGTCAAATTTAGAAATACGTCACTACAATAAATACCAGTTATGCATTGAAACCTCTCCTTGCACACACATTATCTTAAGATACACAGTAACTGGAACTGTGTTTCTTTTGACTTTAGTATGTCTGGATATATTGTACTGTGTTTCATTGAAAGAGGGGAAGGGTTGCTGTGGTGATTTTGAGATTCTATTTTTACTTCTAATTTCAATGATTGTTTTCAAGGTTAGGGGTTTCATCAGGATCTACTGATGAAATTGTCCGATATTGACCTTGGCAAGTTTAATTGTGAAAGTTTGCATTGTCTGGCAGAATTTGGAATCATTAAAAAAAAAAGTGATGGAATTTCTTCTTTCCGTTCTGCAGCATTGTAAAGGCAGAGTGCCAATTTATTGTGGTGAGTTGGGCATTGGAAGCAGAAGCAGCTGAAGGGATTTCTAACAAGGGTGAAGATCCTATGAGGTTCATTCTATCCCTGATGAATGTTGAGAATGCTGAAAGATTTTTCATGTGCAGTGTAACTGTGCTTACTCTCTAACAAGAAGAAAAACAATTTGTTGTTTTAACCCAGGTACTTATATCTCCTTGTTCTGAAGTTGCCGCTGAAGTTAACTTCTCATGTGGACACTTGAATATAACACAAAGGCAAAAGCTTACACGCATGTACCAACAGGTTCAGGAACAGCTTCTTCCCTGCTGTTATTAGGCTTCTGAATGGACCTCTCAAGTTTCAAATCTAATGTTCATCTCGCTTTTTGTACAATATCTTTGCAGCCTTAACTCTGTATTCCTCGCTCTGTTCAATCACCTTGTGATCTTTGTATCTTTGCATTTTATGATTTACTGCACTGCACGCAAAAGAAAACTTTTCACTGTATCCTAGAACAGAATCCTTAGAGTGTGGAAACAAGCCGTTCGGCCCAATGAGCCCACACCAACCCTCCAAAGAGCATCCCACCCAGACCCCTGCCCTATCCCTCCATTTCCCATGGTTAATGCACCCAATCTACACATTCCTGAATGCTATGGGTAATTTAGCACGGCCAATGCACCCAAATTGAACACCTTTTGACTGTGGGAGAAAACCGGAGCACCCCGGAAGAAACCCACACAGACATGGGGAGAGTGTGCAAACTCCACACAGACAGTTGCCCGAGGGTGGAATCAAACCCGGGTCCCTGGTACTGTGAGCCACCATGCTGCCCATGCACTTCGGCACATGTAACAATAATAAGTCAAATCAAATCAATTCAAATCCGATGACGAGAGCTGTGTGTACCAAAAACGAGTAGGGACATTTTGAGGTGAGAAATGTCACTATGTCTTCCTTGTGACTTGATAAATAGCTGATTTTATATTATGGCCAACCCAGCTATCCTAGGTAATGTCACAGTGGACGAACACCAATACTAATGAGGTGACTAGCTTCAGTGATTTTACTCATCAAGGAGCTAGTTTTCCTTTGCCAGCGGTTTTCAAATGATTGTTGGAGAAACTTTAAAAAATCACATTCTCTGAAAGAGGCACGGAAACTTCTGGAATGTGATGCCATTTTCAACGGGAGGAAAGGGACGTTTGATGTCAGCGGTCCATCAAAATTGAGGATGTCAGGCTTGATGAGTTCTCAGATGACTTTTGAATCTTGGATCTATACATTTTCCTGAAGTGGGGAATGTTACGACCTGGGGGAAAATGGAATTCACAGCCACACCTTAGCTTTCATCTCCTTCTTCCACTGTCACTCTTCCAGCTTGCATGTTGAGACACTGAGCTAAGAGGCTTCCACCTTGACAGATCAGGAGGTGCCATGCTATTCAATCAGCATCTTTCTCCATCCAGTCAGTGGTGTCAATGTCTCCATGTTTCAGGGTGACCAACTAAAAGGCCTGTAAAGTAACTTGTGTAGCCAATTAGATGACCTCACTTGACCAATTTGAGCTTTTCCCTTGCTAAGCACATGGCGTCTAGAAGACATCAGGAAGAACCTGGCAAAACTACACAGCAGTGAGTCATGAGGTTTAATTGAGGCATTAGTCAACTCATATAAATGTTAGACAATTACGTTTTGCTGTTTAAACAGTTGCTTTGATTTGCTATTGCCAGTTTCTCTTCTCTCAGAGGTTATGCCCTGAGGTCCTAGTCTCCCCTATTAGTGGAAATACCTTCTCAACATCCACTCTATCGGGGCGTCAATATTTTGTAAGTTTCAACGAGATTCCCCCTTCATCCTTCCAAAGTTGATAGAGTACAGACGCAGAGTCATAGTCATAGAGATGTACTGCATGACAATGTTGCACCTTAGTTCCCTTTTAAACCTTTCCCTTCTCACCTATACCCTCTACTTTTGGATGTCCCCACCCTGGGGAAAAGGCATGGTCATTTACCCTATCCATGGCACTCCTCACTGCTCCACATATGACAAGCTGAGACCATTCTTATGAACCTCCTCTGGAACTTTTCCAACGCCAGCACATCCTTCCTTTGATAGAAGGCCCAAAACTGACTCACAATATGTCAAACACTGTCTGACTCAAGCCTTCTATAGGCACAGCATTACAGGCAGTATGGTGGCTCAGTGGTTAGCACTGCTGCCTCACTGCATCAGGAACCCAGGTTCGATTCCACCCTCGGGCAGCTGTCTGTGTGGAGTTTGCACATTCTCCCTGTGTCTGCGTGAGTTTCCTTTGGGTACTTTGGTTTCCTCCCACAGTCCAAAGATGTGCAGGCAAGGTGGATTAGCCATGCTAGATTGCCCATAGTGTTCAGGGAAGAAGTGGGTTATAGAGAGATGGGTCTGGGTAGGATGCTCTGAGAGTTGGTGTGGACTTGTTGGGCCAAAGGGCCTGTTTCTACAGTGTTGGGATTCCATGATTCCGTCTCTGCTCTTGTATTCTAGCCCTTTTAAAATGAATGTGAACATTACATTTGCTTTCCTAGCTGCCTAGTGAAACTCCATGTTAACCTTGGGAGAATCTTGAACTAAAACTCTTTAGTCCCTTTGTACTTCAGATTCCTGAAGCCTTTTCCCATTTAGAATATAATCCAGGCCTTTATTTTTCCTACCAAGTGCATGACCTTACACTTTCCCACAGTATATCCATTTACCCCTTCTTTGCCCACTCTCCTAGCCTGCACAAGCCCTTCTGCAGCCTCTTTGCTTCAACAACACTACCTGTCCCTCCAGCTATCTTTGTGTCTTTGCAAGAGGAAGAAGCCACTGCTCGTGAAATTGGTTGTGCTAAGACCGAGTAATTAACAAATGACCAAGTGCCGGTGCTGAAGGAGATTGTTACCAGATATCTCTGTTATGGTGCACAGTGACCTGATACCTCAAAGCCTCAATGGCATTCCGATGCCTGAAGGTGTCCACATGAATTCCATGCATCTGCATTGTTTCAGTGCTCATCCACAGATAAGGGTAACATTAAACAGCTGGCAGCACATCAGACAGGTCACGAGGCCCTATTTCAGAGGGCTGGAGAATATGTCTATTTTGACACAAAGGCACAGGCACAAAAGGCCTTGCTGCAACTAACAGATTTCACACGATGTAGGGATTGTTGATGGGCTCACATGACGAGCAGGGCACCAGTGGATGAACACACCATATTCCTCAAAAGATAAAGATTCTCTGAGGTCCAGCTCCTGCTAGCAGCCAATGACACAGACCACTACAATGAAAGGCATTATGATTAGAGTCATCTTGAGCTTGCAACCAACAGAACTCCAACATGTGAAAGCCAAACTTCAGTTGCTTTAACTGTGAAGTGGTACCTCCAAAATAAGATAACCAGGGCGTTCCATATTATTGTCCTCTGCTGCATACGCCACATGGCTATTTAAAGAGGCCTGGAGCTGGAAGAAGAGAGGGGAATGATATTTTACTCTTCCACACAAGAAGTTGGGAAGCAGGAGAGGAAGAGGACATAGTGGATACTCTGGAGAAACATGATGCTTACACATTGGAGGGAGACCAACACTGATCCAGGTCTTGTAGTAACTGACAGACTAGCATGGTCTCATAAACCATGTTAATTCATTCATATTTCACCCGAGTGACTCCCAGGCCTGTGTCTCCCATTCTGAGATTGAACTACCAAAAACAAATTTTCAAGCCAACACACTTATTTGGATAATCCCATTGACAGCCATATATCTGAAGGACAGGGGCTCCATCATTCCCATCACTCCACCTCACAGACCCTTCTCCTGCAATAATTCTGTAGACCAACCCCAGCTTCATGCCTTCCCCAAACCTTCTTCCCAGTCCCCACTTAATCTGTGAACTCATAGCGATCTGAGTGATACCTTCAATTGACATCTTTAAAACTACAGAAACCAGTGAAAGCACAAGCCAAGCAAACTTCCCCAGGTGACATATAAAGTGAAAGTATGGGTTTGTTGACTTGTGCTAACACCCACGCTAAAATGATTCTCCCTGTGCACCTGAGGATTAAGCTGGAGGCAGCCCACAGCTCCATTGTATTGCACGCAACTGCTTTCAATTCTCATCATGGAAGTGCCTTTGGGAGCTTCTCCACAGGTTGCTGTCCAATTTTTTTCTTCAACCTTTTCCCCAGCTTCAGATCCACTATTTTACACCCACTGGCATTGTATGTTCCTGTGCAAATCTTTTGGTCAAGATCTAGACCTTCAAACTTGAAAAAACACTTTCCAGTCTTAGGATCCAGATCATGCTCACCAAAGATTGAATCAACCCCACTTCTCATCAAGTCATAAATATTGCACTTTTGTCTTCTCTTTCGATGAATTCATGTTCCCTTGTGCCAACAGACTGCACAGGTCTCCATTCCTGATGTGTCTGTAATATATGAGTCTGCAAAGGTAACACTGAATACCATAAGCATCACTCACTGCAATGATGCCACATGAATTTGGGAGTAGAATCTTGAAAGTTGTGAGACTTGATATCAGTCCTCCGCAAAGTCTCTGTAATAATGACTATTGTAACCTGTTAACTAGTTACTAGCATGCAATATAATGTGTATGGCATGGTGGCTCAGTGGTTAGCACTGCTGCTTCACAGGGATCCAGGTTCAATTCCACCCTCAGGTGACTGCCTGTCTGGAGTTTGCGTGCTTTCCCATGTCTGCGTGGGTTTTCTTAGGGTCCTCCAGTTTCCTCCCACAGTCCAAAGATTCACCAAATAGGTGGATTGGCCATGCTAAATTGCCCATAGTGTCCAGGGATGCACAGGCTAGGTGGGTTAACCAGGGGAAATGCAGGGTTACTAGAATAGGGCACAGGGTGTAGGTCCTGTTGGGATGGGCTGAATGGCCTGCTCCCACCCTGTAGGGATTCTATATCTTGTTAACTACAAGAGACTCTCTTGCTTAAACCAGAACATGGCTTTCCTCTAGCACACTGGACAAAGCAGGCCCTTTAGTTTCTTACACTTAAAAGGGGATGGTGGCTGCATCTCTAGCAGCATCTTATACAGTGTTATGAGTTGGTGTGCCATGCAATTGGTTCTTGCATTCTTAACATCTAATGATGCAAATCTGTTGGATAGCTTACAATTCATGATTACCAGTGTTTGTGCCTGCTTGAATTTATGTTTTCTTCGTGATCTATTGATCTGGTATTCTCATTGCTAAAGATAAACTATTTGCTGACCCTACTATGCACATCTCTTTCTAAATGCCTTCTGCAAAGACTCACTGCTTATATTTTAGCTAAGGAATTAACTATTCCATATATCATTAGCATCTTTGAAGATGAGCAATTCAAATCAAAGTTGACAATGGAGGAATTATTGTGCTACAATTTATTCAATCACTGTGTGAGTTACCTCAACTAATATCAGCTTTAGGAGCAAGTGAAATGCTTTTGTTTTTCTTGTCATGTTTTGAGCATAGAATAAATAGGAGGAAATCAGTGAGGAAATACTGGGATTTGAAAAGCCAGGGTAAATTCAGAGAAGATTAGTAAAACTAGAGTTTTTTTTGTACTGAGCATGGTTAAAATTCATGGAAAGCAACATGGTATTTAGAATGATACGGTTAAGTTCAGAAACAATTTGTAATTATAACATCAGGTCATTGACAAATCCTTTAGAGAAATCTAGGATTCTTCATCAATGCTAGGAACAGCTTTCGTTTAATGAATTAAAACAATAGTTTAAAAAAACACTAGCCTCCGAAGGGTTTTTTTTTGTTTCTGATCTCCCACTGTAACCTCAACTGAGATTGAACAGAATCCTTAGGAGAAGGATTGTCTTAATCCACCTGTATCATTTCTCTGAAGGCTTCATTAACTTTCCACTTGAGAAATCTTGCAGAAATTGTGGACACAGATATAGACCATTCCAGAAAAGTAGCAGTCACTATGGTGATAGCACTGTAGAAATCGTTAGAGATTACACAAAAAATAAATATTGCGATGTTGCTCTTAATGTATCATATCTTGGCAGTTGCCTGGAGTCATTCTTTGGTTAAACTCTATTTATAGAGTCTATCTGCGATAGAAATACAAAAAAACCCAGTTCATTCTTTAAAAATAAAATGAAGTTTTACGTAATATGTGCACAATGAGATTGTCAATTTATTTTGTTAACTTCTTTCAATCTGAATTACAACTAAAGCATCTGGACGATATTTAGGCTTGGATTGACAAGTGGTGAATAATATTTGTGCCATGCAAATGCCACTCAATGACCATCTCCAAGAAGAGGCAATCTAACCAACGCCCCTTGGCATTTAATATTGTTGCCATAACCCACTATCAATATCCTGGGTGTTACCATTGATCAGGAATTCAACTGGACACGCCATATAAACTCAATGGCTACAAGAGCAGGTTAGAGGCTGGAAATACCGTGATGAGTGACTCACCTCCAACTCCCCAAGTCCCATCCATCATCTACAAGGCACAAGTCAGGAGTGTAATGGAACGCTCCCCACTTGCCTGGATGGATGCAGCTCTAACAACATTCAAGAAGCTTGACACTATCTAGGACAGAGCAGCCCACTTGATTGGCACTACATCCACTCCCTCCACCACCAACGCTCTGTAGCAGCAATGTGTACTATCTACAAGATGAACTGAACATATTTGCCAAAGTTCCTTAGACAGCACCCTTTAAAAAGATCATTACATCCAACTGGAAGGACAAAAGCAACAGATATATGGGAACCTGCAAGTTTCCCTCCAAGCCCCTCACTATTCTGACATAGAAATATATCGATGTTTCTTCACTGTGACTGCATAAAAATCCTGGATTTCCCTCCCTAACAGTGTTGTGGGTCTACCTACAGCACATGGACTGCAGCAGTTCAAGAAGTAGCTCACCAACACCTACCTTCTCAAGGGGCAACTAGGGGTCAGCATTCAATGCTGGCCAGCCAGCAATGCCCATATCCTACAAGAGAATAAAAAAAATTGATGAGTAAGGCCATTATTAAAATGATTTTGTGTGTGAGCTCTGCTGTGAAGGAGAACAGAAATGTTCATCTTAGCCATCCGGTTTCAATAGGAATCAAATCCCAGTTAAATATTGTTGTTAATGGATCTGTAAGGGTTTGAAAGGTTTAATACTTGATGATTTCATGACAACTTAGCAGAGAGTAAAGTAAGATCTCATGGGAGGCAGATCTAAAGCTAGTTCCTCCAGTATGTCAGAATGTTCAGCCTATTATAACCTGCCAATACTTGCAGAGATACAATAAACAACATCATGTCTACACTACAAGACTCTTTTCATTAAATGAGAAGATGGCTATCCTTACATACTTGACAATTCTAGATAAGCCATTAAAACCTATACATTGAGAAAATACAGAACCAGCACACACGAATCATGTTGCTATATATGCAAACAGGCAATTTAGGAGCAGCCTTGATAAGCTTTAATATGATCATGACCGATCAGTGCGGAATCTAAATATTTAATGTAGCAGCACCGGTTTCGAGGAGGCAAGTATGCTGGAAACTCAGAGGACTTCAAGGAGAAGAGATACTGCCAGTTGCTGAGAATGGCAGACCCCAAGAAAAAGACCTTGTGGTAATACTCAACTCTGAAGAATACTTCAAAGAACAACAGGAAGAATTTCAGACCTGATAAGAGACAAAGCTGGATAAGCAGAAATCAGAAGCTTCGAGGCAGCATTACAGGCTGCATCATGAAGGAGTGCTCTGTGGGACCAATGTCAATTCTGAGGTCAGCTAACAAGCAAACAAACATCACAGAATGTGCGCATTAAAACTAATCCCTGGTATAGGAGAGAAACAAAGGTGCAGTAATTCAGCCTGAACAGACAAGACTTTAAAAAGAAAAAGTAGCGGCTTAGTTTGGGTGTCGCTGCTGTGGTCTGTGAATAACAAGAGGCACATTTGAAAAGAATGACAGAAATAACAGGGTCAGGACAAAACCATATAATCCATGTGGAAAAAAGCTGAAAGTATCAAGAATCCAGCCACTTACACCAGATATTCAATGGACAATTTAAAGGACGGTGGCGTAGAGGATGAATGGTTAGCAGTTAGCACTGCTGCCTCACAGCACCAGGGACCTGGGTTTGATTCCACCCTCGGGCAGCTGTCTGTGTGGAGTTTGCACATTCTCCCTGTGTCTGTGTGGGCTTCCTCCAGGTGCTCTGGTTTCCTCCCACAGTCCAAAGATGTTCAGGTTAGGTGGATTGGTCATGCTAAATTGCCCCATAGTGTCCAGGAATGTGAAGGGTAGGCGGGTTAACCATGGGTAATGTAGGGCTACAGTGATGCAGTGGGTCTTGGTGGGATGCCTTTCAGAGGATCAGTGTGGATTTGATGGACTGAATGGCCTGCTTCTACCCATTGGGGATTCTATGAAGTGTTTTTAATGTGGAAACATTTTATCCCTCAAAAGGCAGAAAACCTCCCTTACACTCTGATAGGCAGGAACACTAGCATTGTAGTCATAAAAAGAGCAGGAATCTGTCAATAAAACCCTGCAAAACAGCAGCAAAGCAAGAGAATACAATAATTTCTGTGTAATAAGGATCTTTCAAGAATATAAATAACTAATCATATTAAGCAGCCATGGCATCAAAAACAACATTGCAAGGAAAATTTAATTTATGAGTTGAATGCAATAGAATGCAATACTTGGGGAAAACTATTCTTGAGGTACAGAGTAGTCTCTAAACTAGATACTAAGTTAAAACTGTACATAATTTGGAGTATGGCATTATTGCTTGCCAACAGGTAAAGAAATAAACAGACCTATTCTAAGAGGTGCTAGAAGTTGTAGACAATTATTTCAACCTCAGAATTAATAAAATTTTAAAATGAATAAAAGAGGAAATGGAAAGAGATTGACTCTAGGTAATAGAACCAGTGCAGGCATGATGGGCTGAATAGCCGCCTCCTTACTGTAGTTCTGTGATTCTATGAAAATTCTTCAATGAGCAAGATTTAGAACCATAGAGCAACAGAAAAGGTACAGTACAGAATAAGGCCATTCAGCCCATCATGTCTGCTAGCTATATAAAATAGTTGCTCATTCTCATTTCACTTTTCAGCATCTGTTACATAGCCTTGTATAGAACATAGAACATAGAACAGTACAGCACAATACAGGCCCTCCGGCACATGATATTGTGCCAACCTATTATACTACTCAAAGATCAAACTACCCTGCATACCCTACATTTTACTATCATCCATACGCCTATCCAAGAGTTGCTTAAATGTCCCTAATGCATCTGACTCCACTACCACAGGTGAGAGATTACAGCACTTCAGTTGCAGATCCAAGTTCCTTTTAAATGATTTGTTGTTTTCCCCCGTCAACCACTAATCCAGGCACCCATCATCTCTGGGTGAAAACGTGCTTCCTCAATCCCCTCTAATTCTTCAACCAATCCCTTTAATTCTGTGCCCCCTGTTACTGATCTCTGTGCCAGGGTAAACCTGTCCACTTTATCTGACTGCCTATTTATTTAGCACATCTTTTGTACTCCATCCCTCAGCATCCTCTGTTCTAAGTAACCGAAGCCTATCCAACCCTGCCTCTCACCTCAAGCTCTGGCAACACACATGCAAATATCCTCTATCCTCTGTCTAGAACATCTATGTTCTTCCTGTAATGTTGTGACCAGAAGAGCACACCTCTGTACATTAGAGGCAGTATCATATATATTTCCAGTATTATATCCCTGATCCTGTATTTGTGACCTCACCCAATGAAGGAAAGTATCCCACATGCCTTCTTTACCACTGTACCTACTTGTCTTGCTACGAGCTACTGATGGGGATACAGGTATCCATCAGGGATTTAAATAGAACTGGCACGATCCTTGACAGAGATGCAAACAAATGGCAATCGTACCTCACTCGCACTTCCAATAAGGCCGTAAGAAGGAATCACAGAATGCTTACCCCATTATGTTGAGCTGTCCTTAGATTATCAATTGGGATAAACTGAATGGTGAACCTGGCAGTAGAGTAGAATCTTGGAACTCAGACCATCAAGAATGCAAGACAACTACCATCTACCCAACAGACTGCAACTTCTCAAAGTCTAAAGGAGTCAAGCTCAAGGAGTATAGAAAAATCTCTAACATCTCTAAGCTTTTAAAGTCAAAGTCTGCTAAGAGATGGAGCAATAGTAATTGTTATTATACATTAGTCATGCAATAGCCTGACAGTGTCATTATTATGGAATCCTAATTCACAGACAATGTCACAAACATCACCACCACCTTCCCTCTATATGCCTTGTTTCTCTGTCAGAACTGACCCTGCGGAGGTAGCATCCGGTGGTATACTGTCAGAAGGGAGTTGTGTTGGGAGTCCTCAACATTAATTCTCAACCTCGGGGAGTCTCATGGCATCAGGTTAAACATGGACAAGGAAATCTCTTGTTGATATTCACCCACCACACCCCTGAGCTGATACATCAGTGCACTACCATGTTGAATGTCACTGAGGATGGCAAGGGTAGAGAATGGACTGTAAGTGGGAAAGGACAGTGGTGGCTTGTAAATGCCTATCATTAAGGGAACTTAAGTAGCACCATTACTGACCAAGCTGGCCAAGTCCTAAAGTGCATAACTGCTAGAATGGGTTGGTGAAAGGTGGCGAAAGATTCAACAAAACCATGAAATCTACAAAATCCTGAGTTTACATTGAAGGTAATCTATATTGTGTTATGTAACATTGCCACTAAACTTTGATCAGATCTACCAACTTCAAATCGAACACCCATGAGGTACTGTGGGCCATCAGCAGCAGGAGAACAGCCACAAACTGTAACCTCTTGCTTGGATGAGTACAGTCCCAACAGCACTCAAGAATCTTGACACTATCCAGGTCAAAGCAGCGCACTTGACGGGCACTACATCTACCATTTTCATACTGATTTCCTCAAACACTAGTGTATAGTGGCCGCAGTGCATACCATTCAGAAGATGTACTGCAGGAGCTCACCAAGGCTCCTTCAACAAATTCTTTCAAAGCTGCAACCTTTACCACCTGGAAGGACAAAAGAAGGAAGTAGATGTTGGGAACACTACCACTCACAGCATAAAAGACCCAAGTACAATTCCACCCTTGGACAACTGTCTGTCTGGACTTTGCACATTCTCCTTGTGTCTTTGTGGGTTTTTTCTGGATGCTCCAATTTCCTCCTACATTCCAAAGATGTGTAGGTTAGGTGGATTGGCCATACTAAATTGCCCATAGTGGCTAGAGATGTGTAGGCTATGTGGATTAGCCATTGGAAATGTAGGGTTACAGGGATAGCATAGGAGAGTGGGTTTGGATGGGTTGGTCTTCACATGGTTGGTGTGAAATTGATGAACTGCATGGACTCATTCCAAGTGTAGGAATTCTATGATTCTATGATACTTTACATCTTCCACTCCAAGTCACATACCATCCTCATTTGTAACTGTGTCGCCATTCCTTTACTATCGCTGAATCAAAATCCTGAAACTTCCTTCCCTGACAGCACTCTGGGTGTCTCTGCACTCCAAGCACAGCAGCAGTTCAAGAAGACAGTTCACCATCAGCTTTTCCAGGGCATTTAGAAATGGGCAATAAAATCTGGCCCAATGAGCAACATTCATGTCCCATGAATGAGTGAAAAAGCAAACAAATGTATGATAGCAGCAGTAATAAAAGTTTATGGGGGGATATTTGTGGATTTCGGAGGGTCTGCAACAGTTTACACTTGACTGAATGTAATAAACACCACCCACTGTGATGATGTCATGAGGACCTGAGGTCAGTAAAATTGCTCCAATCTCATACGACCCTTGTCAGAAAATGTTTTCATCCCTCAGGCTTGGAATTGAATTTTGACTATCACAGCAGGGAAATTGGACCCACCTTAGTAGTAATTGTAATGATACATGCTGTTTCTGCTCTGGAGGTGTGGGGACAGGAGTTCACAAGTGTGGATGGAGTCAGGCCCACTGACCCTAGGGGGAGCAGTTGGTTAGCAGTCACAGAATTGAGCGAATGTCAGACTGGACTGGTTAAAAGTACTGCCATGGTACAATAGAACTTGGTTCCTAGTTGTGTTGAAAGATTTTACACAGATATGAACATTTGAACAAGAATCATGAATGGATCATTTAGACTACTCTGTCATTCAATAAGATCATGGCTAATTTGGTCATAATCTCAAATCAACACCCCGCTACTTCTGATAACCTTTCACTCCCTGTGCTTAACAAGAATCTATCTATTTAAGATAACAAGGTGTAGAGCTGGATGAATACAGCAGGCCAAGCAGCATCAGAAGAGCAGGAAAGCTGATGTTTTGGGCCTAGGCCCTTCTTCAGAAAATTCCTACTATCTCTGTCTATTTAAGGTCTTTTATTCCTCACCTCTCAGCCCCTCACCACCCCTGCCCATGGCTCCTCATATACCTCCCATGACAACTCAATGCCAGCTCATGCCCCTAGTCACCTTCCATACATTTCCTCATACATTTCCATGCTCCCCGCCATATCCATATCATGCTAACTCAATGCTGACTCATGCACCTAGTGGGCACTATATGTGCATAAGGTTTTAGTAAAGATCTGTAGGTTGGGTTGTGGGTGAGGTTGTTGACATGCTCGCCAAGCTGGCTTGTTCTCGTTCAGACGTTTCATCACCATGCTCGGTAACATCATCAGTGGGGCCTCCAATGAAGTAATGTTGTAATACTCCGCTTGGAATTTATACTGTCCGGTCTGTTATGGTGAGTTCCGATTGTGTTCAGTATGGGTTTGTATATGTATACGACGAAGTTTCCCTAATATCAGTACACTCGGACAATGAAGGCCATCAGTTTAACTGGGACAATATAACCATAGCAGCCCAAGCCAAACATAGACACGCACGGGAATTCCTAGAGGCATGGTTCTCCACCCATAATGCAATTAACAAACATATAGAATTGGACCCTATATACAAACCCATACAGAACAAAACCAGAAATGACACTACTCACGATAACGGACCGGACAGTATAAATTCCAAGTGGAGTAGAATAACATTGCTTCATCAGAAGCTCCACTGATGATGTTACCTAGCATAGTGACAGAACGTCTGAACAAAAACAAGCCAGCTCGGCGAGCAAATCAACAACCTCACCATGCAATAATGTGCTGAGAGACGAGAAACATCACCCAAGTCTCATTTTTCATTCTTGGCTGTGAGCTCAGAGAAATAATAACAATAATTCAGTCAAGTGTTCTATTTGATCAATTCAAAGAATTGTTAACTTTGCTTGATTGACATCTTTATACGGCTGTAATAAATTACACTTTTGGAGATTTTTTTTGTCAATGTTCCAGTGTCTATTTTGATGAGATTAGGGGATGTGAAGTATATGAAGCTTCTATTAGTGATACATCAATGATTTTATTGACATTTTCATCGGCTTGCAGGAGCAGCAATATTTTTTTTAAATAAAGCTTAGTTCATGGATTATTTTTTCACTGTTTCACTAGCTTCACACTCGCTCTTGTTACTATGTGACTCATTATGTACAATGTATAAATCAGGCAAAGTACACTGAAGGGTTGTGGAATGATATTGAATTGACATAGACATTCTGGGGAACTTTTAAATTAGAATTAGAATTAAGCTTTATTATCACACGTACTCAAATGAATAGAGTGAAACATTTATGAGTTCCACTGACAGTGCCATTTTAGGGACAAAGGTGCCCCACCCACTGTGATCTCCAGTATTTTTTGTTTTCAGTACCTTGTTACAGCTTCTTCAGTTACAAGATCTTATAAGACAATAGAGAAATAAAAAATAATCCAATATTGCAGAAATAAAAGTTCAGAACAATGGTCTTCCAACCCAAACCATGCTGTCACTTAGCCTCCATTGGGCATGTTGGTGGCATAAACTGAAATTGCACTGGCACGGTGGGGATTTCGCAGACATGGAAGGGTCATGTGAACATGGATAAAAACCTCTGAATTCATTTTTCAAAAGATTCCCAAATCCAAACTGGCTTAATATTCCTCTGAGGGGCTGTGATAGAAAAGATGGCCGTACTGTAGAGGAGGTCACCAAGGAGATGCCTGATCTGCAATGGAGCCAACCAGGCAAACAAACCACATCTCTGTTTAACATCAGGGAAAATTGGGGTGATACAGATGCTGGAAGGTTGGAAAACCTGGAATTGGTCCTGTAAAGTATTTTTAAATGGCTTCAGAGTCATACTGATTCCACAAATATCTGAGCAAAGTCTGCAATTTCCTGTTTGTTATGAATTGGAAAAACATTTTGTTGTGGATCAAACTCACTAAATGTTGAGGAGGCTGGAAACAAGTGCAGGATGAGGTCTGTATGTCAGTAATGGCAGGGGCAGCGTTGCAATGTGATCGGGTCTGAAGTCAGTCACCTACTATGGATCCAATGAATTAACTTCAAAATCTTTTCTACCAGTCCAATGTGAACAAGCAATCATACCCGAAATGTTGACTGCTCCTTTCCTCCAGATGTTGCCTGGCTTGCTGTGCTCTTCCAGCCTCCTGTTTGTCTCACTAAAAGTTGAACTGAAATTCCTGAGATTGTTCATGTTGGGCCATTGAAAAGATTTTGAAGTTAATTCATTGGATCCATAGTAGGTGACTGACCTCAGGCCTGACCACATTGAACTCCGTCTTTCATGGTTTTTCTCAACATTAGACTGATGGTAGACTAGTTTATAGATTACTAGAAAATATCCTAACTACTGTAGAACTAGAATAGATAGAACATGTCTCATGTCCTTATTCAAACCCCCACCACGTTGTTATCACATAGTCTGCTATTACACGCAACCCATTGTTAGCCACTAACAGTCCCCATTAGTAGCTATTCATTCTCCTAGGCTGATCATTTTTCACTCTTTTGTCTATCCAACTGTTCTCTCTCTCTGGGCTTTATCTCCATGTATCATTTACTCTTAAGACCTTCCCTCCTGCCCCATCTTCTGCATTAAAAAAATGACTTTTTCCTAGCTACCATCAGTTCTGAGGAAGGGTCACTGGACCCGAAACATTAACACTGCTTTCTCTCCACAGATTCAGCCAGACCTGCTGAGCTTTTCCAGCAATTTGTGTTTTTGTTTCTGATTTTCAGCATCTGCAGTATTTAGGCTTTTAGATAGAGCATGCACCTGCTTAAAGTCTAATGAGCTATTACCAATGTAGAATTTGAAAAATCCTGTTGATTACGCAGCATACCATATGCAATGTCTATTGTTATTTGAAAGGCAGCCTATTACTTCACTGAGCTCGTTTCCAGTCAGTTAAATGCAGAAACATGCAATGATGCAATGTCGATCTTTATTTGATAGGTAGCCTGTTACTTTACAATTTTCAGTCAGTTCGATGCAGAAAGATGGAGCGATCTGATGGAAACCAGTCTTATAACATTGTGGATTGTGGATGATCTGTCCATGTTTTAAATAATCAAGAACAAAAGAAATGTTAAATTTTAGAATCAGAATTTTAGAATTAGATTTTATTGTCACATGTACACAAGCACAGGGATTCAAGACTGCAGTGAAAAGTGTACAATACTGCAATTCCAGGCACCTTCTTCGGTACAAAGGTTCCAAGGAACAAAATCTTCATAGCAAGGTAGAAAAATAAGGAAATAAATTTAAAAATTCAACATTAAAATCCTTCTTAGCGTAAAGTAGAAAAATAAAGAATAAAGTTAAATGTTCAGTGTTGCAGACCTTCTTAAGTGCTTAGCCATGTTGGGCCTGCAGTCATCACAAGGGTTCAATCTTCTCTGTGTTGGCCTGGCTCTCCCCTGTGCTCACCACTGCAGCAGGTGCCTGGACACATGGGGCTGTCCTGCTTTTGCCATTGCTGCTGATGCCGGGGCCTCTATAGCTCCTGTGCTGGGCTCAATCCCTCCCCAGCACTGGGCTCGATCTCCCCCACACTGGGCTCAATCTCCCCCCGCATTGGGCTCAATCCCCCCCCCCCCCGCCTTGGGCTCACCCCCCCCCCGCACTGGGCTCGATCTCCCCCACACTGGGCTCAATCTCCCCCCGCATTGGGCTCAATCTCCCCCTGCACTGGGCTTGATCTCCCCTTGCACTGGGCTCAATCCCCCCCCGCAATGGGCTCGATCTCCCC
>NC_063359.1:8102911-8107582 GCF_021869965.1 Rhincodon typus
CTCCCGCACTGGGCTCAATCTCCCCTGCACTGGGCTCAATCATCTCCTGCACTGGGCTCAATCATCTCCCGCACTGGGCTCAATCTCCCCTGCACTGGGCTCAATCATCTCCCGCACTGGGCTCAATCTCCCCTGCACTGGGCTCAATCATCTCCCGCACTGGGCTCAATCTCCCCTGCACTGGGCTCAATCATCTCCCGCACTGGGCTCAATCTCCCCTGCACTGGGCTCGATCACCCTGGGCTCGAATTCTCCTGCGCTGAACTCGATCTCCCCTGGGCTGGACTTGATCTCCCTGGGCTCAATCTCCCCTACACTGGACTCGATCTCCCTGGGCTCGATCTCCCCTGCACTGGGCTCAATCTCCCCTGCGCTGTTCTCCATCTCCCCTGCGCTGGACTCGATCTTCCTGGGTTCGATTTCCCTGGGCTCGATCTCTCCTGCGCTGGGCTCGATCTCCCTGGGCTCGATCTCCCCCGCGCTGGGCTTGATCTCTCTGGGCTCGATCTCCCCCGCGCTGGACTCGATCTCCCTGGGCTCGATCTGCCCTGCGCTGTGCTCGATCTCCCTGGGCTCGATCTCCCCCCGCGCTGGCTTCCATCTCCACCCGCGCTGGGCTCGATCTCCCCCCGCGCTGGGCTCCATCTCCTCTGCGCTGGGCTCAATCTCCCCCGCACTAGGCTCGATCTCCCCTGCACTAGGTTCGATCACCCCTGCACTAGGTTCGATCTCCCCCCGCGCTGGGCTCCATCTCCTCTGCACTGGGCTCAATCTCCCCCGCACTAGGCTCGATCTCCCCTGCACTAGGCTCGATCTCCCCTGCACCGGGCTCCATCTCCCCTGCGTTGCACCAAAGTGGACTCCGTCCACAGCTGTCGGTGGAAAGAAACTTTGCTTCAGACCCACTGGAAGATGCTGATCTCTCCAAAGAAGGTAAGTACATTAAAGTAGGAAAAGAAAATCTGTGAAAGGAAAAAAAGTAAAAGCAGACAGAGCGGATGAGCTCCGGGTGGGAGCCCACACGCTACACTGATACTCCACACGTAATAATACATTTGAGTAGATGTATTCTTCCTGAAGGTTCTTATTAATAGTCCAATTTTTACATGCTCTTGGTTATTGTTAAAACAATGATAAAATTTCACTTCTGTTTTGATCTAGAACTACTCGCAAGTGCAGCACAAAAACAGGCTATTTAGGAAAAAGCAGACCACGAAACATTTAATGTCTTTAACCTCCTGTTACCTTTCCTCATCCAGCTCTATCACCAGAATCCTCCCTTTCTCCCCTGATGAGATTAGCTAACCTCTTCTTAAAAGCATCTCTACTTCAGGTACGCTTTAGTTTCTAGAAGTGTATTACAAATTTGCCATTTGATTTTGTGGTGATTATCATGTTGTCAGCCTCTGGTTTTGATTTACCACTTAGTAGAAAGATTCATTCTCCACTCTATCAAAACATTAAACGATTTTAAAGACCTCTATTAAGTCAGCTCACAGCATTCTCTTTATAAAAACCTGTTCATTATCTCTAGATACGCATTGTTTTCCTGTTATCATCCTTGCAAAATGCATCTTTTTAAATAGTGTGGCAGTCAGAATTGTATGCAATATGCCAGCTACAGCAGAGTTTAAGATTCTATTATAGGTTTAGCTCAATCTATCTTTGTTTCAATTTTATTCTTCTGGAAATGAATCTGAGTGCTTAGTTCGCTTTTCTCCAGCCCCTGTTAATCTGCGGTACTGCTTTTAGTAATTTGTGAATTTGCACTTAAGGCTCCCAAAGCTCCTTCACTGCATTCATGTTGAGCAATTTTTTTTTAGTAACTTGTAAAACTGGCCTCCAGAATTGCTTCATGTTGGAATAAATTTGGGAATAGCCCCTGCTCTCTGCCACTGAGGACTGTAATGAACTGATTTCCTTACCTTTCTTCTCCTGGTTTTCAACTTCTCGAGAGGCAAGCAATTCAGCACTCAATGTCAGTGCGTAAAGTGCATATAATTTGATAAAATCATTTACAGACAGTTTAGGCAAAATTTTAATCAATTAATTTTCAATGTAGCCCTAATTTATTTTAATCCTGCCTATATGATATCCAACATTGCATATATGATATCCATCCTATATGATAACATATAGAGAAACCAGAATATGGCAGCACATCATTTGGTCAAATCATTTAATCATGGTATTTATTCTCCACCAGAGTATTTCAACAAATAGGGTTTAAGGATCAAATCGTCCTTCATAATGTGAAAATAGACTTAACTCATGAGCTGTGTATCATGTAAGACATGACTCTGTCCCTTTTTCTAGATTATAAATTGTGCCAGTTTAGAAATTCAATGTCTCTTAATGAGAGTAGTGGTTCACCATTTTATTATTTGTTCAAGCTTATGAATTCATTGTAAAACATATTATCCCTTTGCACTATTTATAATAAATCCATTAATGACAATTTGGAAAGCATTATCTTGAAGAGTATTGGTTTCTGTGGTACAGACGAAAATAATTCATAGCCTCAAGCATAAATTATGTGAATGTTCCCTTCATTATCTGCAACCATGTTTTAACACCACTATATCTTGTATGGCAGTGGAATATATTACAATGCTGTCAACTACAAAAGGAATTCAAAGGTCTTCTAAATGTGGTTTATTGATGGGAATAGGCAGTTAAATACATAAATCAAATGAGGAGTAAAAAAATTGGTCAGGTGTTTGAAACAATTTTTACTTTAAATCATAAGAATGCTGACAGAATGGTTTCATAAAACTTGATGCTATTTTATATTGTTGCTTATGTAAGCAGTATATCCTGGCAAATTAAGTCAGGTTCAAAGAGAACATGCAATATCTGAATTGTAACCCTGCATTGTCCCAGTTCAGACTTTCTACAGATGTAGATGGATCGTGAACAGTTGCCATAATGAACAGCACCAAAAGATCTAAGCTAACTAGCCACTGCTAGTTCATAAAAGAGTTAGCAAATTAAGATGTTTTCACCCAAAACATGAACTGCTATGGAAACCAGCCATTGTCACATTTGTAATTTGTAATGAAACAAAGCAAATAAACTCAGCGCAGAATGATTCAAAAGATGCAATGATGGGACAAACTGAAATGACTCAACATGGAAGGCTTGAGTTATAAAGAAAGGCTTGGATAAGTTACGACTTTTTTCACTGGAGTGTAGGAGGGTGAGAGTTGACCTTATAGAAGTTTATAAAATAATGAAGGGTATAGATAGAGTGAATGGTAGTTGTCTTTTCCCTAGGATGGAGGACTTCAAGACTAGGGAGCACATTTTTAAGGTGAGAGGAGAGAGGTTTAAAAAAGACATGTGGGGCAATTTTTTTTACGCAGAGGGTGGTTCGTGTGTGGAATGAACTTCCTGAGGAAGTGGTGGATGTGGGTATGGTTACAATGTTCAAAAGACATTTGGATAAGTATATGAATAGGAAAGGTTTGGAGGGATATGGTTCAGGAGGAGACAAATGGGTCTAGTTTAGTTTGGGATTATGTTCAGCAGGGACTGGTTGGACCAAAGGAACTGTTTCCATGCTGTATGACACTATGACTCTATGAACTGAGGGATGATGTGGTAAAAGGGTTTGATTTCTTTAAACTGGGAGATGAGTATAGATCAAGCCTAGCAGGACTCTCTCTTCAATGAACATTGTGGTTTTGTTTTCACGTAGATGGGGTTTATCGATAGCTTTTGTTTGTTCCTGGTAAATCGCTCAAGCAACACACAATCTGGGGGTTGCATTTGTAAGTTTCTCAAGCTGAGAAATCTTAGATGTCTTACAAAAAATTGAACTGTCATGCAATATCCTCAAGGGGGTTCTGTTATGAAGCTGCAGTTGAGGGGCATTGTTTGGGCAATGATGAAGTAATATTACACTCATCTGATGAATACTATTCATCACAAATAAATAGTTTGTCGACAGTTGATTTACAAAATGTTAATAGTCCCATTAAGTTCAAAGTGTCCTCCCGAATGGCAAATGGCTTCTGTGATACCAACAGTAAAATGTTTCCTGCACTTCAGTCATATTTCATTGAATGCAAAAAACTTTGAAACATTGCAAGGGTGTGAAAGGCGTATTTCAAATGCGTTTGTTATTTTCCCATCAGCATTCTTGTGCATCAGGTGACTTCATGTCTTCTTCGCAGAGCAAGCAAAATGAGGATGCAGGATTACAAAGCAAGGCGTGCTGTGCAGCTGGATCACCTGATTCAAGGAAAATCTTGCCTGAGGCTGAACAATAAAGCACATGAGCTACATTTCTAACTCAGACTTGTTCCAGAGGTGGTGAGATGAGGACTTTGCTTTGACTTCAGGTAATTGCTTTTGGCTGTCATGATCGCAGAGTTCGAGCCCAGCACAGAGGAGAGATCGAGCCCAGTGTGGGAGAGAGATTGAGCCCTATGTTGTACAGAAAATGAGCCTAGTGCATTGGAGAGATCAAGCCGTGTGTGGGACAGAGATCAAGCCTAGTGGAGGAAAGATATTGAACCCTATGTGGGGGAGAGATTGAGCCCAGTGTAGGAGAGACATTGAGCCTAGTGCAGGGGAGAGATCGAGCCCAGTGTAGGGGAGAGATTTAGTCAGTGTGTGGGAGAGATCGAGCCTAGTGCAGGATAGAGATTGAGCCCTGTGTGGGAG
>NC_063359.1:8107592-8118554 GCF_021869965.1 Rhincodon typus
CGAGCCCAGTGTGGGAAAGAGATTGAGCCCTGTGTGGGAGAGAGATCGAGCTTAGTGCGGGGGAGAGATTGAGCCCAGTGCGAACAGAGATCAAGCCCAGTGTGGGAGAGAGCTTGAGTCCAGTGTGGGAGAGAGATCGAACCCAGTGCGGGAGAGAGATCGAGCCCTCCTGGGGAAAACTCAGCATGGAGCGACTGCAGGCCCATGGCCAAAGAAGGACTTTAATTTGGAACTTTTAACTTCATTTCTTATTTACTACTTTATACTGAGATGAATTGTAATGCTGAACTTTCAACTTATTTCTTTTTCCACTTCTTACTGAAGATTTTGTACCTAGGTACCTTGCACGTAAGATGGTGTTACGAATGGCAACATTATAAACTTTTCACTGTACTCCTGTACCCCTATACTTGAGTACATGTGACAATAAAACCTCATTCTAAACACCCAAGTCAATTGAATGCTCAAAGTGTTTACAAAACATGTTTTCCTTCCTCAGCCTTTTAATTTCCCATTGTCTGTAATATCTCGTCATTATCTCTACAAGCTGAACTCCACCAGGAAATGAATATAGCTGTGATACTTGGGGATACTCGTCAACCAGCTCTGTCATGATTTTAGAAAGAATTGAAGTAAAGTCTTGGCTGCTATTGGATGCACATTATTTTTTAACCACTGAACTCTAATTTATTCCCTTCATTTTAAAGAGTCTTATATATCTGATACAGATTATGCTCCTGTTCTGATATTACAAATTTTACACAATGTTCCAGCGCACTTACAGCCATACCTTATGCACTTCCTTTCAAACAACTAAATCCAATAAGAAAATTAAAACAACCCGAACTGAATATCCTTGTGATCAGATTTGTGCCTGTCATACTAGTCATGGTATGAAGTGTTGGGCTGAGGTGGACAAAGTCAGAAGTTTCACAACACTAGGTTATAGTCCAAGAGGTTTATTTAAAATCACAAGCTTTCGGTGTGCTGCTGCTTCAGCAGATTAAATGTTCTTCTGCTGAAGGAGCATCGCTCCAAAAGCTTGTGATTTTAAATAAACCTGTTGGACTTTTTTTTTTCATATAATCCCTACAGTGTGGAAACAGGCCCTTTGGCCCAACAAATCCACACTGAACCACAAAGCACCCCACCCAGACCCATTCCCCTATTACCCACCTAATCTACACATCCCTGAACATTGGGGGCAATTTAGCATAGCCAATCCACCTAGCCTGCACATCTTTGGACTGTGGTAGGAAACTGGAGCACCTGAAGGAAACCCACACAGACATGGACAGAATGTGCAAACTCCACACAAACAGCTGCCTGAGGGTGGAACTGAACTCAGGTCCCTGGTGCTGTGAGGCTGCAGTGCTAACCACTGAGTCCCCGTGTCACCCTAAGTAGTATATAACCTGGTGTCATGAGACTTCAGACTTTGTCATATTAGTCACCACTTGTTTCTGTGTAGTGAACGGAGATGCAGTCAAACAAATAAAAATGAAAATCTAATCTGTCCAATAATGAGGAGTCAAAAACTAGTTTAAATGGAAGTCTACAGGCAGAGATACAGACCAAGAAAACCTTCCACATCAAACAGATGTTCACCTGCACATCTGTTAATGTGGTATACTGTATCCGCTGTTCCCGATGTGGCCTCCTCTACATTGGGGAAACCAAGCGGAGACTTGGGGGCCGCTTTGCGGAACACCTACACTCGGTTCGCGACAAACGTCTGCACCTCCCAGTCGTGAACCACTTCAACTCCCCCTCCCACTCCTTGGACAACATGTCCATCCTGGGCCTCCTTCAGTGCCACAACGCTGCCACCCGAAGGTTATAGGAACAGCACCTCATATTTCGCTTGGGAACTCTGCAGCCCAATGGTATCAATGTGGATCTCACAAGCTTCAAAATCTCCCCTCCCCCTACCGCATCCCAAAACCAGCCCAGCTTTTCCCCACCTCCCTAACCTGTCCATCCTTTCTCCCACCTCAACTCCAACCCCCACCCCCATCTCCTACCTACCAGCCTCGTTCCCGCCTCCTTGACCTGTCTGTCTTCCCTGGACTGACCTATCCCCTCCCTAACTCCCCACCTACACTCACCTTTACTGGCTCCATCCCCACCTCTTTGACCTATCTGTCTCCTCTCCACCTATCTTCTCCTCTATCCATCTTCTATCTGCCTCCCCTCTGTCTCTATTTATTTCAGAATCCCCTTCCCCTCCCCCATTTCTGAAGAAGGGTCCAGACCTGAAACGTCAGCTTTCCTGCTCTTCTGATGCTGCTTGGCTTGCTGTGTTCATCCAGCTCTACACCTTGTTTTATCAGAGATACAGATTTTTTTTTTGTCTGTTAATACTGGTATAGCATTGTTGCAGTAATTAAAGATTTGAACCATCACTGGTTATGGACCCTTTTATGAGTGAACAATGTCAAATGTAGTGGTAGGCGAAAGGTATCACTTTACTTCCAGAGGAGCTGTGATGTCATGGTGATGACAAGGATACACAATTTTTGGATACACTGGAGACTTCACATTGAATATGCAAAATTAGATTCTGCTGAACGTCAACCATTTATAGAGTCATACAGTCATACAGCATGAAAAAAGACTCTCCTCTTCAACCAGTGCACGCTGACATTAATCCCAAGCTAAACTAGTCTCACCTGCCTGTGTTGTGGCCTATTTCCCTCCTATTCATGAACGTACCCAAATATCTTTTAAACATTGTAACTGTACCTGCATTCAACACTTGCACTAGCACTTCATCCCAAACATGAACCACTCTCTGTGTAACAAAGTTACCCCTCATGTCCTTTTTAAAATCTTTCTCCTCTCACTTTAAAAGTATACCCCCTTGTTTTGGACTCCCCTACCCTAGGGAAAACACCCTTGTCATTCATCTTATCTACACCCCTCATGATTTTATAAACCTCAATAATATCACCCTTAAAACCCCTAAGCTCCAGAGGAAAAAGTCCCAGTCTTTCCAATCTATTTTTATATGTCAAACCCTCTATTCCTGGCAACATCATGGTAAATCTTTTCTGAACCTTTTCCAGTTTAATAATATGCTTCTTCTTAGTATTTGACTTGAGACAAAGTATTAGTGAGCTCAAGGATTTTTTTACATGCTCAGGAGATTGTTTTCTTCTTTTCAGAATGCTGTTAACAGCAAGATAAATTACAACGTCTGCCAATGAAGAATCCTAATACAAGATACAAGAGTATGCAATCTATTGAATTATTGTTGACTTTGATGCACTTCAGCTACTGGAAGTACAAATCAGAGATTCTGCCTGGAAGTTTGTTGCCCATCATTTGCAACAGCTAAAATTTTTAGCAGTGTGCCTTGAGTTTGTTTGAGGAGACAAACTAACAGTGTGGATTCAAAATGTTCACTCTGCTTTCTTCCCACAGATGCTGCCAGACCTGTTGAGATTTGTTAGAAATTTCTGTTGTTGCTGTAGGAGAATAGTAGGACCCATTCGGGACCATAAATGTAATCTATGTGTGGACCTGGAAGATATGGAATACTGTTCTCAATGAATACTTTGTGTAGGTCTTCACCATAGTAAAGGATGACACATCAAGGTGGAGGACTATGAAATATTCGAAGAAATTAACATCTGTAGAGAAGAGGTACAGGTAGGTTTCACAGCCTTAAAACTGTATATATGTACAGGCCCCATTGAGGGAGGTAAAGGAGGAGATATCAACAATTCTGGCAACAATTTTCAAATCGTCTCTAGGTACAAGAGAGGTGACAGAGAACTGAAGGACTGCTAATGTTGTTCCATTATTAAAACCAGGAGGAAGGGATAGACGAGACAATTACAGGCTAATCACTCTAACATTGATGTTAGGGAAGACATCAAAAAGAATAATGAGGGATATAATATACCTGTACTTGGAGAGACATGGATTTTTGTGGCTGGTTGGCTCGCCAAGCTGGCTCGTTGTTTCACAGACTTTTCATTACCCTGCTGGGTAACATCATCAATGCAGCCTCCAATGAAGCGCTGTTGTGTTTTCCCACCTGGTGTTTAAACTCTGTTGTCCGTTGAGCTGGATTACCTCACTTCCAGTTTCCCTTTGCAGTGTTGTATATATAGGGTCTAGCTCTATGTGTTTGTTGATGGTCTTCTTAGTGTAGAACCAGGCCTCTAGGAATTCCCGTGCTTGTCTCTGCTTGGCCTGTCCCAAGATCAGGACAACAGCGCTTCATCAGAGGCTGTACTAATGGTGTTACCCAGCAGGGTAATGAAACGTTTGTGGAACAACGAACCAGCTCGGCGAGCGAACCAACCACTACATCCACAACCCGAGTTACAAATCTACTCTAAAACCTTAGAGGCATGGATTTATTAAGGATAGTCAGCATGGATTTGTTAAGGGAAGGTCATGTGTGACCAATTCAATTAAATTTTTTGAGGGGGCCACCAGGACTGTTGATGAGGCTAATTCACAATTGCTGTAGTCTACATAGATCCAAACTTGGCTGGGAGGCAGAAAACAGAGGATGATGGTTGAGGGATGGTTCTGTGACTGGAATTATGTTTCCAGTGGGGTTCTGCAGGGCTCAGTGTCGGTGCCCTTGCTGTTTGTGATGTACGCTAACGATTTGGACTTAAATGTGAAGAATATGATAAACAGACTTGTGGATGTCACAAAAAAGTGGTAAGATGATAAATTTTGAGGAAAAACGGCAGGAGCACATCAATAGACTGATCAGACGGGCAGAGCACTGGCAAATGGAAGTTAATCCAGAAATGTGTGAGGTAATGCACTTGGGAAGAAAAGGCAACGGATTACACTGTGAATGGTAGGATTTTAAATGTAATGAAGATCTAAGGACATAGTGCACCACAGACCTTTGAAAATAGCAGGGCAGTTAGGTAAGTTTTTAAGAAAGCATATGTGATTTTTGCCTTTGTTAGCTGAGCTAGAGAATACAAGGTCAAAGAGATTATGTTGACACAGTATAAAATGTTAGTTATTCAGCTCAATGCTTGCTCCAAAGGAGCTCCATGTCGAACACCACGCATCAACACCTCATGGCATAGTCCACGGGCACTGGCCACACCTATCCCATGTCTACAGAAATTGGCATCTGATATGTACCAGCTTCTAAGAACCCTCATGGCACATCTCCATTTACAACACACTCCTTCAATTCAATGCTGCAGTTAGGGCTATACCAGCAAGTATCATTGTAATCCTGCAGCAAGGATTAGGGATATGCTCAGGGACATGCACCCAGCTCCTGGGATAGACCAGCATCAACATCTGGGCTCTTTGCTTGCTGTCACGGAGCTCACTCTGAGACTTACCTGGATGCTCACACTATTCCTGTCTTACCTTTCATTGGATTTTATCACTTTACCCCCTCAACCAGAGATATCTATCAGGCTCATATTACTTCTGTCTTTCTTTGGAATTTAGTATGGACACATAGGAAGAAAACCTGCCTTGGTTCTCAACAGGCCGATGTCAAGATAAGCAGAGTAGCTTTTGACAAGGAGCTCCTGACGCAGTAAGCTATGGGCAGCCCCGGTACCAATCCAGGGGGTTTCAAAATGGAAAGCCAGCACTTGGCACAGAGTCAGGATGCTGTCTACATAAGGGGTCAAGAGCTGAATGTTGGACATGCCACTATCCACCTGGAGTCTTTCTGCCTTATAGTGGCTGCTTTCTTCCTGGACTATGAGGGAGATGCCCAGCAGCACCTCCATGTCCATGCCCTGTCACAAAGTGATGCCCTGTATTCCACGTCAGGGGCCAATTTCAGGATGCCAGCAGGTTAGCTCCGGAGTGACAGTGTTCATCTGGGTACACAACAGGCTTTTAAAGATGGCACAAGCACTAGGGAATGTGGTGAATTCCAGGATGACTGCTGAGTAGCAAGCCGTTCTGAAAATGCTATGTGGCAAAATAGTGCTGGAATCAGATATGACGGGGTCAACGTTAATGAGATGGGTTTGGTAGGATATGGTGACAGAACTCATTAGACCTAATAGTGAAACCCTTCCAAAAACCTGTGCACCTGGAACTTAATGTCTGAGACATCAATGGAAGATATTCCCCACTCCTATCAGTGAACATTAACAGCCCCTGTTTAATAGATACTCTATACACAGGAGATGGGAGGAGAGGATATTTCCTGAACCTTACACACTTGACTCCCAGTTCTATGTGATTTGACGTCACCATGTCATAGCTCCTTAAGCACATGCTTAGTTGCAATAATTCCTCCACACACCCTAACTTGGAAATAGATTGTTTCCTCTTCAGTTATCACTGGGTCAATTCCCAGAACAGCCTTCCTAACTATGGAGTAAATAAACTACCATTTTCTTAAAAACAGGCGGGGAGAGACTTTGTCTTTGTTGCAATTGTACCAGCCTCCATCACTTCCTCTGGTAGCTCATTCCATACACGTGCCACCCTCTGCATAAAATGTTGCTCCTTTGGTCCCTTTTAAATCTTACCCTTTTCATCTTAAATCTGCAGCCTCTAGTTTTGGATTCCCCTACCTTCGGGAAAAGACCTTGTCTATTCACCCTATCCATGCCCTTCGTGATCTTATAAGGTCACCCCTCAGCCTCCGATGCTCCAGGGAAAATAGTCCCAGCCTAATCAGTCTCTCCCTGTACCTCACACTCCCGAACCCTGGCCACATCGTTGTAAATCTTTTCTGAACCCTTTCAAGTTTAATAAAATCCTTCCCATAACAGGAAGACCAGGGTTTCATCATTCCAAGTTCCATGATATATTGTAACTTCTCTGATAGATCATCTCATGAGTTCAAATATCGCCAGGTCATATTTTAAATCTTAGCATCAGTGGAATGAAACATGCATAAACGTTTGTTTCTTGAAGATATGAAATATTGTAACCAATTTATTTCATGAGGACTGCTATAGTTGATTGGTTTTAAATCACTGTAAACTCCCTACAAGGTATTCCACTCACAGAGTTCTTTTGTTTCATTTTTGATGAGGCGTTAGTTCAGCAAGAAATATTTTTATTCGTAAAGAAAATTGCTGGCAATATATCTCTGTCTGGAAGTGAACTGTGTCTGGTGACTCAGCAAACTCCCTTATGTAGGATGAGTGACAGCAAATAAGCACTACACTACTGTTTAAATAAGTATCAGCTCAGCTGTCAACTACCCTTCTTGATCCTTCGCTGGAAATTATATAGTCTGGTTCTTACTTGAAACGTGGCTACAGCACCCTCTGAAAAAGCTGCAAATAGAATGGTTGCATTTCTGAGTGAGTGAGGAAGAGCATGCTCTATATTTCCCTTTGTGCTGTTGCTCAGATGTCAATCAGAGTTCATTCTCTCTGTGTTTGGAATGTAGGCCATTAGGCAACATTTATTTTACCTTGAATCTGCCCTCCCTCTCTACACTACTTTCCATTTAATTTGTAACTGACAATTTTAATTTTAAGTAAGCTATTCCAAAAATTAAATCGTCGATAACAAGATGTGCACAGCACTGACAGTGCTCCCCACTGTAGTCACTGCTCAGAGATCAGCAAGACTGGTGGTTGGAGATGTATCAATCTTTTGAATATTCTCAATTCTGTTGCCTAGTTCTTGCTCAGTCCTAAACACACTGTGCAAATTCCCAGCCTCGCAAATTTCAGATTGTTTTATGCAAAAAAAAAGTCGGCAGTGAAGACTTAGACACCAACTCAAATGGAAAATTGACTGTATTGCTTGAGTTACTATTCAGATTAGACACAAAATACTCTTTCGTTTAGCTATTCCCCTTGCAGCTTCACGACAGTTTATTTGAACTCAAGATGAGACTAAAGCCTCTCTAACTATTTTAAACATTGTTTTGCCACATATTCCAAACTTATTCCCTGTCTATATGTGTCAAAAAAATTCCGTGCCACCTCAGTGTTGCATAATTTCGTTTAATGAGCAGGTTTTATTTGAACTTGCTGCCTCTCTTATGGAATTGTCCATTCTATCATCAGTAAAGTGTGATTAGGGAAGCATTACATGAAAAAAGACACACTTTCAGTCATTTATCAGGGCTTTGAACTGAACTATTTAGCAATTAAGGAAATACAATGAGGTGCTGGGGAGATGAATAAAGAAGATTTTATTTTAATATTGTTTTTGTAGTGATTGTAACGAGGTCAGCCAGGTTGACCTCATCGAATATGAATTCCCTGATTAGGGTGGTTAATGTAGTCCAATTAGGGAACCCTGGCTGGCAGATAAGAACAGGAGTGTCAGAGGTTTTGTTCACTCTGAGAGAGCTGGATCAGTGTCAAGGACTCTCCATGTATAAATAAAGGGTGATTTGGTGGCCAGCCTCCCTTAGAGTTATTTCGATGGCAATGTGAGAAAAACATGCTCCTGAAGAAATTCACTTGCAGTAGTCATCTTTGAGTTGGAGTACGCACTTCTGTCATCATGCTGTTATTTGGAAAGTTTGATTTGTTTGATCCTGCTATCAAAGACTGGGCCCAGTATGTGGAAAGAATGTGTTATTTTTTTCCAGACAAATGACCTTGGGGCAGATGAAAAGCAATGAGTAATTCTCCTGACAGCTTGTGGATCCGCAGCTTTTTCAGTTATTAGGAGCCTGTCTTTCCTTGAGGCACCAGATACTAAAACCTTTCAAGAGTTGATGGATTTAGTTAAGGCATATGACGACCACAAGCCTCCTCTAATTCTGACACATTATCAGTTTTACACAGCAATTCAAGAACCAGGGGAATCCATATCAGGATTTTTGACTAGGTTAAGGTGATTGGCAGAAGCACATGACTTTGTTTTAACCCTTAGAAGCTCAGAGACCGGTTGGTATGTGGTATTAATGATGTAACCAAGTAAAACCACCGACTAACTGAAGCTCAACTGGACTTCAAACAGGCACTACAACTGGCTTTATCATTGGGAAATGGGGCATGTGGAGTATATGAGTTGCAGGTTATACTGATGGAAGTGGGCACCCTCGCCAGTCCAACTGAGCTGGGGGAACACCACGTGAGTGAAGGCAATTGCGTAGCCTCACTCAGGACATATCCTGAACAGAGGGACTCTGGGTCAGCCCACAGCAAAACCCCAAAACAAATTCACGCCTTGGCCAAATGGTTAAAATTTTCTTCAACATTTGGGCCGGCAAGCCATTGCAGTTGTTGCAGGTGTGTGGACTCCAGGCAGCAAAAGTGTTCCACTAGACCTAAATTGAGTAAGAGGTCTCATAGGCCGGTATCCTGAAGACTGCACGCCCGAGAAAGTCCACCTATATCTGGTTTGGGACAGTTAAATTGCTTAGCAACATCCAAAGCAGAGCCAATCAAAATAGACTTCTGGTTAAATGGTCACGTGGTTCTAATTGAGGTCGATACCGGTGCAGACGTATCTGTGATTACAGAACCAGGCTATAATAAAATTCACTCTGGATGTCAACCCTCAAGTTTGCGCAAGACTTCGGTTAGACTGAGAACCTATACGGGGGAACCTTCACAAATTAAGGATACAACTTTGGTTCCTATCTCTTACGAGAAGCATTTGGTTAAGTTACCAGTGATTGTAGTAAAAGGCTTGGGCCCAAGCTTGATTGGGGTGGAATTGGTTGAGGAAGATTCACTTAGATTGGCTCAACATCTTTCAATTAGAAAATGGCTGCCTAAGTGAATCCTAATTAAATATCCAGAAGTTGTTCAGGAAGGTCTAGGGAATATCAAAGAAGCTAAGGCCGTCTTACATGTTGACTAGGAAGCAATTACATGATTCTGCAAGTCCTGCCCAGTGCCATTTGCCTTATGGGCAAAAGTAGAGGCAGAAACCAGGAGGCTGGGAAGTGATGGAATTATCAAACCAGTCCAGTTTGAGGAAAGGGCAGCACCGCTCGTACCGTTTGTAAAGTGGTTCGTTTTTGTGAGGATTTTAAACAAGCAGTAAACTGCTTTTAGCAGTTGGATAAATGCTCAGTCCCTTGCATAGAGGAATTATACTCAAAGCTGGTGGGGGCCCTGTCCTGCACAAAGTGGACATGAGCTATGCATACCTGCAATTGCAGTTAGATAAGGATTCCCAGAAATATGCTACAATTAATACCCACAAGGGTTTGTATCAATATATGAGACTGCCATGTGGAGTATCTTCAGCCTGTGAAATTTTTCAGTGGACAATGGAAAAGATTCTATGAGGTCTACCCCAGTCACCATTTATTTGGATGATGTGCTAATGACATTAAAGACCAATAAGGAGCACTTAGAGAACTTGGAGATAGTCTTTGGATATTTCTTCCTGGCAGGCATATGCCTTAGACGTGAAAAATATGTGTTTCAGGCAAGTGACCAACTTGAGCAACAGAGTCAACAAGATTGGGTTACATCTGTTGGAAGATAAAGTGAGGGCAATCTATAGTGCCCCAACTCCCACATCGGTATCGGAGCTTAGGTATTTCCTTGGCATGGTGAATTCTTACAGAAAGTTCATACATAACCTAGCCTCCATCCTGGCACCTTTGCATCAACTCTTAAAAAGGTTCAGCCTTGGAAATGGTCATATAGCCAAGCCATAGCTTTCAGGGAAGTGAAGAAACAGCTATCATCCTCTAAGATGTTGGCACACTATGATCCCAAGTGAGATCTGGTATTGACATGCGATGCCTCCTTATATGATATTGGGGTAGTATTAGCTCATAGGTGGCCTAATGGAGAGGAACCTGAAATAGCATATGCATCTAGGACTTTGGCTAATGCAGAGCATAAACACACCCTGACAGATAAGAAAAGTTTGGTGGTCATATTTGGATCCTGGAAATTCTGTCACTACCTTTACAGATGAAAATTTGTAATAATAATAGACAACAAACCCTTGCTAAATAAAAACCGAAAGAACTGCAGATGTTGTAAATCAGGAACAAAAACAAAGTTGTTGGAAAAGCTCAACAGGTCTGGCAGCATCTGTGAAGGA
>NC_063359.1:8118654-8119170 GCF_021869965.1 Rhincodon typus
AGCTATCATCCTCTAAGGTGTTGGCACACTACGATCCCAAGTGAGATCTGGTATTGACATGTGATGCTTCCTCATATGATATCGGGGTAGTATTAGCTCATAGGTGGTTCAATGGAGAGGATTGTCCAATAGGGACTTTGGCTAATGCAGAGTGCTCCTAGATAGAGAAGGAAGGTTTGGCAGACATGTTTGGAGTTAGGATTTTCCACCAATACCTTTATGGATGTAGATTTGTAATAATAATGACAACAAACCCCTGCTAGGTTTACATAAATACGACAAGGCTGTGCCACCTTTAGTTTCAGGCTGAATTCAGCGGTGGGCTCTAATACTATCCGGGAGGCCAAGTAACAAATGCGGATGCAATGAGCTGCCTCCCACTGGTAGATACACCTCGAGTGGCACTGCCACTGGAAGAGTCCGTTATGGTTTTAAATTCTCTGGACACACTTCCGGTCATAGCAGACAAAACAGACTTTGGACGCAGAAAGATCCGGTCCTGGCAAAACTGAAACA
>NC_063359.1:8119570-8165713 GCF_021869965.1 Rhincodon typus
CCCAAAACATCAGCTTTCCTTCTCCTCTGATGCTGCTTGGCCTGCTGTGTTCATCCAGCTCTTGTTATCCCAGCCTCTGTGGAGTTTTCTTTTTGAGATGAATTCATAAACAGATTTTTATGCCAGAATTTGCTATTTCACCATAACTAGCCAGATGAAGATTGCTTTCAAATCAAAATTATTCCAGTCTATCCCCAAATAATTACATTTCTTTGACAAAAGAACTGTGCATTATTAAATTAATTAAGACAACACAAGGGCCATAAAATTTGGCTCCGTAGTACCACTGGTTTCTGGTTGAGGGAAAAGTGACAGAAATCCATTCTCAGTCACCATTTTGTCGATACTGAAAGTGTGGGCATCCCAGAAGGAATAGTCCGTGAATCTTGTGAGTGATTCATACTGGTCTGACTTGTCTTTTGAAACTCAAAATGGCACTGTAACCTGACTTATGCTCGTGGCCAATTGTTACTGTTCTAGTTTATCTCTTTGGGATGGCACCTGAAGAATGCACAATGGGCAGATTGTGGGCAGTGCATTTCACTGCTTGATCTTAGTCCTTGTAGTTTAGATCTCACAATTCCAGTTAATGTGCTCTCTTAAACACACAGTTGGACACACATTCAAAAGCATCAGAGTAAAATGAAGCACTGCAGATGCTGCAAATCTGGAACAAAAACAGGAGCTGCTGGAGAAACTCAGCAGATCTGGCAGCATCTGTGGAGACAGCGCAGAACCAGAGAAGAGTCATTAGACCCGAAATATTAACTTTGTTTTCTCTCCACAGATGCTGCCAGATCTGCGGAATTTCTCCAGCAATTTTTATTTTTCATTTCAATTGCATCATGTTGCCCTTTGCATTTAATGAGTCATAGAGTCTTAGAGTCATACAGCACAAAAACAGACACTTTGGTCCAAACAGTCCATGCCAACCATAGCCCGAAACTAAACTAATCCCACCTACTGCTGCTTCACCCATATCCCTCCAAACATTTCTTATTCATGTACTTATCTAAATGTCTTTTAAACATTATAACTGCACCCACACCCCCCACTTCATCTGGAAGTTTATTTCACACACGAACCAAGCTCTGTATATAAAAAGTTGCCCCTCATGTCTTTTAAATCTTTCTCCTCTCACCTCAAAAGTATGCCCCCTAGTCTTGAAATCCCCCATCCTAGGGAAGACACCTGCAACTTACCTTACCTGTATCCGTCATGATTTTATAAACCCCTGTAAGGTCACCCCTCAACCTCCTAGTCCCAGACTCTTCAGCCTCTCCTTATAACTCAAACCCTCAATTCCTGGCAATATCCTGATAAATCTCTTCTGAACCCTTTCCAGCTCAATAATAAGGCAACACGGTGGCTCAGAGGTTAGCATTGCTGCCTCACAGTGCCAGGGATCCGGGTTAAATTCCAGCCTTGGGTGACAGTCTGTGTGTAGTTTGCACATTCTCCTCGTGTCTGTGTGGGTTTCCTCCGGGTGCTCCGGTTTCCTCCCACAGTCCAAAGATGTGCAGCTTTGGTAGAGTGGCCATGCAAAATTGCCGAGAGTATCCAGAGATGTGTAGGTTAGGTGGATTAGCCATGGGACATGCAGGGTTACAGGGATAGGGCAGGGGGATGAGCCAGGGTGGAATGCTTTTTGGAGAGTCATTGTGGACTTGTTCACCCGAAGAGCCAGTTTCCACACTGTAGGGATTCTTAAAAAAAACATTTCCTATAACAGGATGACTAGAACTGGACAGAGTACTCCATGAGGAAGCCTCACCGACGTAACGATATCATTAATCAATTTGCGGTTGATGTGCTTTTGCTGATATTGCTTCATATGGCAGCTCGTGGACATACTGGCTTGTTAGAGAAGCTGGCAGATTTTGTTAAATTAGAAGAGAGTACTATCAGCTCTTTTGAAGGAATGAGAAATGGAGCTTCAAATTCCTTTGAGAAGTATCCGGATTTACTATTTGAACCCACACAATCATGTGCAAAATAGATTGAAGTTCCCCTTTCGACTTCAGCATCACAAGAAAAGGCAACAAAAGTGCTAGCACAGAGAGCTGGGGGAGACCTCTCAGCAGATAACCTTTTCCTCCCAGAGTCCTTAAAGAGTTCTTAACTGAATGAAGGAGCTGTTCAGAGTGGCACGGTGGCTCAGTGGTTAACATGGCTGCTTTACAGCACCAGGGACCCTGGTCGATTCCATCCATGGGTGGTTGTCTGTGTGGACCTTGCATGTTCTGTCTGTGCGGGTATCCTCCATGTGTGCCAGCTTCCTGCCACAGTGTGCAGGCTAGATGGTTTGCCCATGGGATAGGGTGGGGACAGTACTTCTAGGTGGGTTACTCTTTAGAGGGTTAGAGAAGGAAGGTAGAATGGCCTGCTTCCACACTGTGGGCATTCTATGGAGCACTTTCACTGAAGCGATATCACAACACAATGCTACTTATTCAACCCAGACCACACCCTCCCAGCAGAATGGCAACTGCCAATGTGAGCAGATCCTTCCTTTTCTACAACAGCAGGACTTTCAGGTTGCAACTGGTGATACTGTCAACATATCTCAGTTTGCTGTGCATCCAGTGAGCAACCCACAACCATTCCCTATAAGGCAACTACTTAAGTATAACAGAGCTGAGTGGAACCAGACAGAGAAATTCCTTGACGAAAAGCTGGTTGAGGAGGTAAGAGTATTGAAGGTGATGGAGAAGTCATAGAAGATGAGGAGATAAAAATCTGGTTGTGATAACACAGGATATCTTTGACCATTTGCTGTGAGTAGAGTGAAGACGGAATTAAAAAGTTTTGAATCATAAATAATGAAGTGTAATACACAGCTTTTCAGTTTCCTTGGAAACAGGAAACACAACCATAAGTGTTTACTTGCAAATTTTCAATGCATAAAATCTTGTTGCTTTTCTACAATTCCTAAGCCACAAATTGAAATTTTACGAAATAAACGTTTGTCCTAAATATTCACTTTGTACCTTGCTGATATGCTTGACGTTATTCGCTTTGTGTGTTATATAGTTGACATTTCTCAGTTCCATTTCTTTTACAAAAACAGCGGTTCTCATACTCCAGATCACAACCCTGCACCCCGCAATAGAGCATCAGAAACAACATTTGGTGTCTTGAACAGCCCTTTCTTCAGGACAGCAATGGCAAAGGTCAAGAGGCAATTCTGGGCCCACTGGAGTGGCCAATAAACATACTGATTTCCAAATTACCCAATCCACGAGGAGCTTTTTTTTAAGGGCTAAATTTTATAATGCCTTTTATAGTTGTCACTGGAACAACATTGGTGAAGAACGCGTTGTTTTTCTCTATCAAGTGCACTGGTTGTGAGCCCTGACAACCAGTGTGCAGATCATCTAAACTGCTGTGCAGTTCTGTCCATTTCTCTCGGTCCATTTTATAACAACCAGCCACCATCACCTCCAGTAAATTACTTCTCCACATGTTGCTCAGTAAACACCATCACTGTGTGAAGGCACAGTCATTTGAAATGGCTGCCTTTGTGCTTAAATTTCCAGGATTTTACATTGGTTTCAATTTGCTGGTGAAAATGAGTTACAATCCAATACTGAGTAGAGCTCTTCAGAGAAACTTACAAAGCAAGGCACTTTGCAATGAAATTACTGCGTAACTTTCTGCAGACACTGCTGGCTGCATTCTGTGGCAGTTTTGATCAAATTGTCCATGTAAAAGAGAGCTGCAACCACTTTGCACCTCATGGCTTGACACAAAAATGATACAATCCAGCAAATTTCATCTAGTGAGACTATGCAGGGGACAAGGATTGAATAAGAATTTTGGGATTGATGAAATACAAGTAACCAACTGAAGTGAATAGGATTCTATTGAAAGCTACTGTCATTTCGACTGCAAATGAAAAGAAACAGAACAAAAAATAATGGCAATAATGAATCATTCAGGTGGTTTAAAGCTGCATTCAGAGAAAGGAATATGGAAGCACAACAGCAGTTCAGCAATTTTTACACTTGAGCTTGCTACTCCAACATAAACCAATGAAGCATTTATCATTTTGTACAGTAGATGATTGTATCTTTGTAAGCAATGAACCACAGATTTTCTTTGATCCATTTATCTCGAACAGGATCTGAGGACTTTTGCTGGTGTTTTTTTGGCAGCCGGGTACCTCAATTCAATCCATTTTCTGTGAAGATCACAGATTTGCTTTCTCCACACTCAATGCCAATAGGCCCCAGCAGTCGAATAATTCGCTTATTTCAATCCAAAGCGTGGGCCAAGACGGAAGGACACAGTTCCTCATGTGGCATCAACTGACATGAAATTGGCAATTGCATTCAGAGAAAGCAAAGGGTGGTTGTTGTAGGCAATTGAGAAGTATCACCCTGATACAATATGGGGTCATCTTCTGAGGTTTTGGCAGAACACACAGAAACAGGGTTAGGCTATTTAGTAATCAAACCCACTTCACCATTTTGTTGAAACACAGCAGTTCTATCTCTTCAATCCCAATTCACCATTGAGTCTCTGTGTTTCCCTTTCTAACATTTCACTTAATGCAACACCTACAATTAACGCGGTCATGCATTTCACATCTGCACAACCCTGGTGGGATATTCTCTTCTTTAGGTCTTTCTTATCAGAATAGTTCGAACCAACAAATTTTGCTACCTTGTTCCAAATTCTTCCAACACAGGAACTAATTATCTCTTATTTATCTTCATCATATTAAATTCTTTCATTTTGTCACTCATTAACCTTTTCACTGCCTCGAACATAATCTACTTTTTTCCTGGTCTGCCATTATAACTGTTACAACGTTTTGCTGACAGATAGGTGAGATTGAGCACAATACTTATCAGTCCTTGCAATTTCAGCATCACCAGCAAGACAAGCATTTACTACCTATCCTCAGGTTCCCCTGAGAAGTTGATGGCAATGTGCCTTTTGAACTGCAGCAACCTTCATGGTCCAGGTACACCCACAGTGCAATTTTCTGTAGTACTCTGGTACAACTGAGTGACTTGCTGCACCATTTCAGAGGGAAAATCTTGATTGTGGTACTGAAGACATGCACTCCAAAATGAGCCTGATTTTGGGGCGGCACAGTGGCTCAGTATGCCTCACTGCGCCAGGGTCCTGGGTTCAATTCCAGCTTTGTCTGTATGGAGTTTTGCATATTCTCCCTGTGTTTGTGTAGGTTTCCTCCGGGTGCTTCAGTTTCCTTCCACAGACCAAAGATGTCCAGGTTAGGTGGATTGGCCATGCTAAATTGCCCATAGTGTTCAGGGCTGTGCAGGCTAGGTGGATTGTTCATGGGAAATGCAAGGTTACAGGGACGGGGTGAGTCTGGGTGGGATGCTCTTTGGCGGTGGGGCGGGGGGGTTGACTCGATGGGCTGAATGGCCTGCTTCCCCTCTGTAAGGATTCAGTCAGAACTATTTGAGTACAACTGTAATACTGGCAACTGTCTGACAATGTGAAGAATTAACAAGGAATGATCTGTCCACAAGAAGCAGAGCAAGTGATGGGAAGTCTTATCAACAGTGCTGTCAAGGGACACCCATTTAGAAATAATCTCTATGCCCTCAATCAATTTGAGTTTTACCCAGCACACTGAACTCAAAAACTTATTACAACCTAGGTCCAAGCATGGGCAACAAATCTGAATTCAAGAGGTGAAGTGAAAGGGACTGCCCTTGGCATCAAATCAGTCTCGTATCAATTTGGCATCAAAGAGCTTGAGCAAAACCAAAGTCAATGGGATTCGATGGAAAACTAACCTTTGGTGGAAACATACTTAGTATAAATGAAGTTGATTATTTTTGTTCAAAATGTTGTGAGCAGGCCAACCGATGCAACGAAAGGTTTGCAGGCAAACACACACGCTGAAATAACTCTACAGAGGTCAGTATCCCATCAACAAATCACCCTTTATTTACATGTGGAGAGACTTTGACATTGATCCAGCTCCCTCAGAGCCAGCTGTCAGAGTGAGCAAAACCCCTAACACTCCTGTTCTGATCTGTCAGCCAGGGCTCCCTGATTGGAGCAGGTTAACAGCCCCAGTCAGGGGACTCATATTCTATGAGGTCCACCTGGCAGACCTCATTACAATCACAATGTCCCTCCCCCACTGAGTTCAAGGACATAGGGCAGTTCTTTATTTTATAGGTCCTCCTGGGGTGTTTTAGCATCGGTCAGGTTCCTCCAACTCTGCCTCTGATATGTGCAGCGTGTAACACACAGTATCTTGCCTCTTGTGTGCAGACTGTCTCGGAAGAAGTTCATTGTCCTCTGCAGGTGGCGAAGGCATCAAGGGAGTGACAATCCGCTGTGTCCAATTCAGATTCCCAGAAATCTTCAATACTTTTAGTATCGAAGGGCAAAATGTGCCGGTGCAGGCTTGGAGGGTCGAAGGGCCTGCTCCAGTGGGGTTTTTTTTTGTTCTTTGACAGAGAGGGAGAACCCACAGGGTTCCAGGAGAGTCGGGCACATTTTGCTCCTGCACCATTTGCGACTTTGCAGCTTTCACATTGTACGTGTGCTTGTTCAGGACGGTTGTACCTAGCTGAACTTTCAATGTCACTGGAGCTGACCTCGCGTCGACCATTGCCACTTACCCATGCAGGCCCATTCCTGTGGTTCCTGCACCAAACTTCACTGAACTAAACTGTCCCTCTTGCTTAGTGGAGTCTTGTGTCTGGCATTGGTGGTATTGATGAGTTTCACCCTCCCCTCCATTCAAGTCCTGGAAGATCAGATTTAATTTGGTGCAGAGTCTTCTCCCCATCTACAAATCTGCTGGAACTAATCCTGTAGTTGCAAGAGGTGTGGTCCTATAGTCAAATAGGAGCTGGGATAAAAAAGGCTAAGAGGGGAAATGATTGAGATGTGTAAGAACATAAGAAATAGGAGCAGGAGTAGACCATCTAGCCCCTCGAGCCTGCTCCACCATTCAATACAATCTTGGCTGATCTTTTTGTGGACTCAGCTCCACTTAACCACCTGCTCATCATTAACCCTTAATTCCTTTACTGTTTGAAAATCTATCTATCTTTGCCTTAAAAATATTCAATGAGGTAGCCGCAATTACTTCACTGGGCAGGGAATTCCACAGATTCACCACCCTTTGGGTGAAGGACTTTCTCCTCAACTCAGTCCTAAATCTGTTCCCCCTTATTTTGAGGCTATGCCCCTCTAGTTCTAGTTTCACCTGTCAGTGGAAACAACCTCCTTGCTTCTATCTTATCTATTCCCTTCATAATTTTATATGTTTTTATAAGATCCCTCTAACTCTTCCAAATTCCATTCGGATTCCATTCTAAACTCCTAGCGATCCCAATCATGAGAAAGTCTAGGTCATCCTCTCTGTTTTTGTCTCTTGTCTACATTGAGCTACTTCTTATTCTTGGAGATTCCACCTTGGCATTTATCCCCCCCGCTCATTTCAGTGCCCTTCATTCCTGTTCATTTAAATTCATGACCAACCCCTTAACCTTGGACCCCCTAGAGGCGTCACTACTGCTATCGCAACTATCAGTCCTGAGGCCACCTCTGACTATTTCCTAGTCAGGAAGGTCATCACCTGAAATATTAAGTCTGCTTATCTCTCCATGGATGCTACTAAGTGTTTCTGGAATTTTCTTTTTGTTTCCAGGATCTGCTCTAATTTATATTGAAGAGTTGCTCTTGGCAAAGGAAGCAAGATGTTTTTAATTCTGAAGATTTCACAGAAGTTTCTTTTGATCAATCTCTTGGCCCTCTACCTCATTAATTGAAGAAGTTCAGTCTTCACTAGATGTTGATCAGCCCCTTTAATATGCTCCATCAGTTGGGGAAAAGATCCCTTTGAGGACAGTGTTGATAATTGGAGATGATTCAAACAGTTGTCTATGGATGTTGGTCTAATTTTGAGGAAAATTTAAACACTTACCTTGATATCATCAATTTCTCCCTTTGACTTTGGTTTTCTTTACTAATTGTCATTCTCCGTTCACTCTTGTCTGTAGCTTTGATTTAATAGCCCCTCTCTTGCAATATTGAAGTTACCTCCAGAAAATTGGTGTACCTTTTAGTCTTCCTGATTTTATATTCCCGTCTTTGAAACCCAGTTAAATGTTGGATACTGTTTTAAAGTCAGCTATAGCTTTTGAAGCAAGTCAAGCCTTCTTGCTGCATTTGGATGTAAATAGCCAAAAACTCATCAGTGATTCCTCTCACCTCTTGCTTTCACACATTTCCCTCGCTATCACATGACTTTCTTTACATTGATTCTCGTACTGAATTTTCTTTCTTATCCCCTCTAAGCTCTGATATTTTATTGCACAGGCTAACACTCTCCTTGCTTTCCCTATGTTTTGAAATCAAGACACATCCCATGCTTTCTCGAGAGCTCAAAACCATGAACCATCTCGCCTCTCTCAGGCTTTCCATCTTTCAGAAATCCACTGTTGCAATCCTTGTTTTATTACTCCCTGATTGATCTTGCTGTCTGTATTGCTCTTTTCAACCTTGGTAGTACCCTGTTCAATTATGCTGGCCCTTCACTTTGATTTGGAGAAGAATCATTCCTGTTTGATGGGTTTTGCTTTTATCGAAAACGATGGAAAATCTGAATCATCTTTGATTTTTGCGTCAGTGTACGCGTAGCATTCTCTTGAATTTATATCTTTGAAATTCCCTTTCAAAGCATGGGATGATGCTTTACTTAAAAAAACATCAATTCACTTACATAATGCATGGACTCTGATTCCAATGAGATTACGCTGCTGTGATCTGCAGACTCTATTCAAATGTAAAGATGTTCCAAAGGAGACTGAGACCAAATCAAACACCATTCAGTTGCAGTCTCAGAGTTTCAGATGAAAGACCTTTTCACAAGCTTGCCTGGCCTACTACATACAATTGTGAAGGTGTGCACTGAGGCTCCGTCCACTTGTTGTCTTTTTTTAATATGTGCAAATATTACAGCACCTTGAGTGGGTGCACGGGTGCAATCTGAATAAAGCTGCTCAAGATACAACTCCTGCTATCAGCTTACTCAAAAACACCATTGTATTGTTTGACTGTGCATTGAAATGCATTGAGTAATGTGAATTATCTGAATTTGCACATTGAATACAAATAAAAGTCACTGTTGAAAGCTAGAGCTGGCCTCAAATAATTCAGGAAGCCTATTTTGGAGCCTATTTTGTTGAATGGGCTTAATAGGCCGAATGACCTGCTTCTGTGTCATTGTGCACTTAATAATTCTTGATTATCTGTCAGAAATTCTTTTAACAATGTAATCATTGTTAATTGCTGGAGTGAACTTTCTACAGCAGTAAAGGAATGATTATAAAACTAATGTCTCATTCATTCACTTTTCAGTTGTTGTTGAATTTTTTAAAAAAACATCGATCTTGTAACTTAAAGCTCTTACTTAGATTCCCTCTATTTCTCTTTTGTACCTGATTTGACCTTGAATTGACCCACTCAAATTGATACTTCCTTTTCCATCCTTGAACTGTTTATTTCTTAATCCTTCAATTTGAATAGGAAGAGAGAGAGAGATGGACAATCAGCAGTCCTGTTTGAAATCCAGATGTGCTACTTCTGTCTGTCACATTACAGAATCACACTTGCAACAATTGAATAATGAATTGGGGCAGCTTTTCAACTAAACCATACACCAATTCAGTGTTAACAAATTACTAGCTTTAGGATTTTCCCAGCTCTGTTTATACTGCTGTCCCTGAGTCGGTTTTCCTTTGTGCTTCAGATCATTCACGTAGGTGCTGATTTATGATGAGCTATTTACCTTGGTGTGTCAAAAAAAACAACTTGTTAGAAAAAGTGGTGAAGGATTGCCTGACCATTCAGGAAGAGATTCAGATTTAATTAGATGATGCAGCTTTCCTGAAGTGTCAAGGATTCAATATAATCAGAAACTACTGTGACCTGGACTGAACAGAATGTGTCTGTGAATGACTGCTACTATGTGAGGCTTTCTATTCATCAGGACTGGATCAATAGGAGTGATTGCTTTCCTTTGTCCATTCCCATGATTTGTAGACTTCATCTTATATTGCCCTCAAATAAAATACGAAATCTTTGAACGTCATCCCATCAAAAGTTAAAGATTTTCTCAAAAAATTCTTCCTCTTCACAATTGGCTGATTTCAGGAGTGTGGCCATCAGTGGAGGGAATTATTTCAGTGCATTTTGTAAAATTATGCATATCATAAAATTATAGAACCCATACAGTGTGGAGGCAGGCCATTTAGCTCACCAAATCCACACTATCGCTCTGAAAAGCATCCCATCCAGATCCACCCACTCCCCTGTCCTATAACCCTGCATTTCCTATGGCTAGTCCACCCAGCCTGCACACTATGGGGATGTTAGCATAGCCAATCCACCTAACCTGCACATCTTTGGACTGTGGGCGGAAACTCACACAGACACAGGGAGAATGTGCAAACTCTACACAGACAGTTGCCTAAGGCTGGAGCCAAACCCAGATCCCTGGCCCTCTGAGGCAGCAGTGCTAACCACTGAGCCACCATACTGCCTATAGCATTCAGGTCAAATTTTTGATGTGGTCTTATTAGATTAAAATTCCTCTCTGCATAATTTTCAAAATTATGCTCTTCAATTTGGATTTAGTTAGTAATAGTTGCTGTGGACAAAGTGAAAAAAAAACAAGAATGCAAACTGTTTTGTACTCAAGGTTTTGCACTTTTGTTTATCAGTTGTATAAATTGGCCAAATACAAATTAATAGCCAGAAACTAGCAAAAATAATTGTGAAGATAAAACATTACAAAAACTGTTATGGGACTCTTACCTATTTTTCATTTTAGAAAGAACTTAAAGAGAGAACTACATAATATCTTGTCACGTCCTTAAGATATCTCAAAGCTTTCCGCAGAGTGTAATCTCAGAGTCAGCAAGCAAGGAATGGGCAGTTTGTCTGATTTTAGTGTTGTTGAAGGAAGAAATACAGCTGGGACATTGAGAACCTTGCCTGCTCTTGTTCCAACTGTGCTATGATGTTGTGTTTTACCCACAGGCTGCCTGGTTTAACACCTCAACTTACAGTGCTCCCTCACCACAGCACTGATTTACCAGCCTCAATTACTGGTTCAGGTTTACAGCCTGTCACATTTGTTGCCCTATCCTTCATGTGAACAATGAAGCTAACAGCCTATCTCACTCACCAGTGATATTTAAGGGAGCAGAGAGGAATGATGAGAAGGAAATAGGATACGTAATTAACTACTGAATTTGAAGTAAAGAGGGAATGAAAGATTTCAGTAAGAGAGAAAAAATAAGGAGAAAGGAAAGGAAAGGAAAGGTCATTTTTAAAATTCTGAAAAGCTTTGAGGAACAATTTATTATCTATAGGAATAAAGTTCTATCATTCTAAAATTTCTGTTTCGGGACTGCTGAGATTGAATGACATTGCAGGTATTTGGAACTTGACACTTTACGGATTCTCATGTTGTTAAGTAGATGCCTGACTTTCTGCAAGAAATTTTCACTCTCCTTACACAGAGTGTCAGCGGCAAGAGTAAGTTGTTTCCATTCCAGTTTGATAGGATCTGAAATGGCTCATGTGTGATCTGCAGACTCTGCCACCTGCAGGCCCAGAGGATGGTCAGGTTGATGGGTAGTTTAGTTGTTTGCTCGTTCTCTCTAACCTCCTCAACTTTGTTTCTACATATTCCCATTAAAATCCCTCAATGTGTTATGGCGCCATCGAGCCTTCTTCATTTTGGCTGGTCACAGGTCAGGGGGTCTCCTGGGTTCATGGGGATGTATGACTCTCAGGGATACTTTGAAGGTATCCCTAAAGCATTTCTATTGTCCTCTTGGAAATCCCCTGCGATGGAATGAACTTACTGAGGAAGTGGAGGAGGCTGATACAATTAGAACATTTAAAAGGCACCTGCATGGATACATGAATAGGAAGGGTTTCGAGAGATATGGGCCAAATATTGCCAAGTAGGATCAGATGAATGTAGAATATCTAGTATGGACAAGTTGGACCGAAGGGTGTGTTTCTGCGCTGTACATCACTATGACTCCATCACTCAGCAGAGCACTGGCTGAGGAATTCTCTACCAGACACATGGACAATGTGTCAATAGTGGAGCTGATTTTGTGCTGACTTTGAGTATCTCGATGCTGGTCGAGTTGGCTTGAGAGAGGATGCTGTTCTTGGCTACCTCTCTTGCCACTGGTTTCGAAGGATCTTGTGCAGGTACAAGAAATGCCACTTCTGCACCACCACTCCTGAGGCACCTGCTGCAGATTGTCCAAGTCTCCACAGTATGAAGCATCAGGGTCGCAGCTGGCTGCTAGCTCATGACCCGAGTCTCAGGTTTGAGAATCTGATCCTCAAACACTCTTATCCTCATGTCACAGCATCACAGAATTGTTACAGTGCAGAAAATGGCCATTCAGGCCACTGTGTCTGCACCAATTCACCGAGTATTTTAACTCAGTGTCAATCTCCTGCCTTTTCCTCATTACCCCACACATTATTTAAATAGAAACAATCATCCAATGCCTTCTTGAATGCTTCAATGGAGCCTGCCTACGCCACACTTTCCAGGCAATACACTCCAGGCCCTAACACCTCGCTGTGTGATTTTTTTTCTCACTTCTCATTTCAATCTTTGGTGAAACATTTAAAACTGTGCCTTCTGGTTCTCAATCCTTTTATGAAAGGGAATAGTTTCTCCCTCTTTACATTTTGAAACTTGTATCAAATTTCCACTCAGCTTTCTTCTCTCTAAGGAACGTAGTCTCAACTTCTCCACCACTTCCACCACCTACAATCCGACCCCAAAACCAAAGAGATATTTCCCTCCCCACCACTATCTGCCTTGTATAGGGACCACTGTCTCTGCGACTCCCTCGTCCGCTCCACACTACCCACTAGCCCCACCACCCCCGGCACCTTTCCCTGCAACTGCAGGAAGTGCTACACCTGCCCCTGCACCTCACTCTTCACCTCCATCCCAGGCACAAAACAAACCTTCCACATTCGATAGGGGTTCACCTGTAAATCCGTCAATGTGGTCTACTGCATCTGCTGCTCCCAATGTGGCCTCCTCTACATCAGTGAGACCAAGCGGAGGCTCGGAGATCATTTTGTAGAGCACCTGCACTCTGTTCGCGGCAAACAACAACAAGTTCCGGTCACAAACCATTTTAACTGCCCATCCCACTCCCTGGGCGACATGTTCATCCTGGGCCTCCTCCTGTGTCACAATGATGCCACCCGCAAACTGGAGGAGCAGCACCTGATATTCCACATCTGGACCCTACAGCCCGATGGCCTAAACGTAGATTTTACCAGTTTTAAAATTTCCCCGCCCCAGCCTCATCCCATGACCAACCCGCCCTCTCATCCCCACCTCCTTGACCTGACACAACCTGTCTGTCTTCTCTCCCACCTATCCACTCCTCCCACCTCACTGACTAATTCCCACCACTGCCTCACTGCACTCACCTATCACCATCTTACTTACCTTTCCCCAGCCCCACCCCTCCTCTCTCTATTTATTTCAGAGCTCCCTCCCCTCCCCTGCCATTTCTGAAGAAGGGTCCTGACCCAAAACATCAACTTTCCTGTTCCTCTGATGCTGCCAGGCCTGCTGTGTTCCTCCAGCTCCACACTGTGTTACCTATATCAACTTTTACAATCCTTCCCATAAATTAAGTATCCCATCCAGTGTTCCCTTGAATTTTCTTTCTGGCAGTGCAGGCCTAAAAGGACTTTTGGAGCCAGAAGTCAATGCCACATTTGGCTGATCGCTGGGCGTGGATCCTTGGAGCAGCTGTGGATGCAACAGTGCAGCTTGGAGGGACTATCAATCTCATTCCTGGAACCATTCTTGTAAATTGCTTCTGCATTTTCTCCAATGTTTTCACATCCTTCAGATAATACGTGGCCACTATTATACACAATACTCTAGCTGACATCTAACGAGTATCTTATATACATCTACCACAATCTTCCTGCTCTTAGATCCTTATTCCCCTGTTTACGACATCTAGAATAGTGTATACTTTATTAATAGCTCTATCCATCTGTCCTACCCCTTCTAATAACTTTTGTAAATATACATCAAGGTCTCTCTTTTCCAGTACTTTACAATAACACACTTCAGACTCCTTATCTATAAGGTGGCACGATGCATCACAGCACCAAGGATCCGGGTTCAATTCCACCCTCGGGCGACTGTCTGTGTGGAGTTTGCACTGTCTCCCCATGTCTTCATGGGTTTCCTCCGGGTGCTCCGGTTTCCTCTGGGTGCTTCAGTTTCCTCCCACAGTCCAACGTTAGCGCATTAACCATGCTGAAGTGTCCAGGGATATGCAAGGTAGGTGGATTGGCCATGGGAAATGCAGGATTACAGAGATAGAGTGGGTCTGGGGGGGAATGCTCTTTGGAGGGTTGGTGTGGATCTAATGGACTGAATGGCCTGCTTCCACACTGTTGGGATTCAACATCCTTTGTACCAAAGTGTATCTCCTTACACATCTCTATATTAAACCTTGTCTGCCACGTATCGGCCCACTTCATCGTGTCAAGGTCCTTTTTAAGTTTCGCACTGTCCTCCTCACGGTTTACAATCCCCCAAGTTTTGTGTGATCCACTAACTTCAAGATTGCCCTGTACACCAAGGTCTTGACTATTGAAATATATCAGGGAAAGCAAGGTACCAATACTGACACCTGCAGGACTCTACATTGTTTCCAGCTCAAAGAACACCCATTAACCATTAACCACATCTCTCAGCCTATTTTGTTTCCATGCTGTTAGTGTCCCTTTTGTTCCACGACGGATGACATTCCTCACAAATCTGTTGTGTGGTACTGTATCAAAAGACCTGAAAGTCTAAATACTTTACATCAAAAGCCTTGCCTTCTCCATCACCTCCGCAAAAAAAAGAAATCCAACAATTTTAATTACACAGTTTTCCAGGACTGAAAACTGAACCCACATCTTTCTGGCTCAGTTGAAATAGTGTTCCAAATGAACCAAGCTCATGCTTGCTCAGCATTGTAAATATGTTCTCGTATCAGTATGAATTTGTTGTCTTTTATTACTGTTGTCTTGTATGTGAAACTTTAAAAAAGTAACATTAGGTTCTGTACAGAAAATACTGGAAATGTGCTTACTGTCATTGTATTTGAGGAGGGTCCTTAGTCTTAAATTCTGAGGAAGTACAAAATTCAGAGCATTTATTTCCATTGTTCATTCTCAGCAACTTTGTTCTAAACTCAAAGCCTGGGCACACAGTTAATAGAAGAATCAGAAGGTTTTACTCACAAAATGTGTGACTGTCTGAGATATTGCTTTGACTGCAACAGGGAATCATTGTAGTTCACTTGGCAACTGCAGTATTCAGAGTAATGGGTCCTTCACAGTCACAAAAGAGTTTCCATCATGCACCTTTATGATTAAGAGACCTTCACTGAATCGAAGTTGTCATGTCAGGAACATGGAAATGAAAATGTCTTAAAAAGTAATGATATTTGGTCTGACTTTGTTTTAAGTACATTATTTTTCTGTGCCTGAGACAAAATTATCTGAGGAAGGCAATTAGCTTACCAAATCTATTTTGCTATTCTTTCCAATGACATTTTCTATACATTTAAACAGAGAACAACTGGAACCTGATAATAATTTAATGGAAAATTCATCGAATTGCGGTGTATTCTTTGTTCAGATGTATCTTTCTAATGGAGCCACTTTAATTTATTCAAATTGAACTCTTTAATTAGCATTCTGTTGTTGTAATGTTTCCATTTGCAATTTTGCTGCGAACGTATAAATAACTTTTAACCTAGGATAGATGAAGACAGAGATACGTTATTGAAGATACAAGTTGACAGATGCCAATAACACCTGTTTTTTAGTAATGTAATGGCCTCAGCTTTTACAATTACCCGCCAGATTCAGTGATCTGGCAGCTTAAGAGCTAGGGATTTCAGGGAAGTTGTGCAAACAAACAATGGCACCATGGTGTGGGGAACCATTCAAATGGGTAGACTACAAAGGAATATAGTTACGTTTGGGTGGTAAAGTATAATTATCAGGCTAGATACTGTTCTCTGCAGCCAAGACAATGTGTACGAAAGGCTGAGCTGCCTGACTGTTTCTAGGCTTAAGGATATCTCTCAGGGATAGTAAGAACTGCAGATGCTGGAGTCAGAGATAACAAGGTGTGGAGTTGGAGGAACACAGCAGGCCAGGCAGCATCAGAGGAGCAGGAAAGCTGATGTTTCGGGTCAGGACCCTTCTTCAGAAATGGGGAGGGGGAAGGGAGCTCATAAATAAATAGAGAGAGGAGGGGTGGGGCTGGGGAAGGTGGGTGGGATGGTGGTAGGTGGCTGCAGGTAGGTAGTGGTGGGGATTGGTCAGTGAGGTGGGTGGGGTGGACAAGTGGGAGAGAAGATGGACAGGTTGTGTCAGGTCAAGGAGGCGGGTTGAGAGGGAGGGTTTGTCATGGGATGAGGCTGGGGGGTGGGGAGATTTTAAAACTGGTGAATTCCATATGTAGACAATCGGCCTGTAGGCTCCTGAGGCAGAATATGATTCTCCTATTAACCGTGTGCCCATGCCATGGTTTGTTTGCACAACGTCCCTGAAATCCCTAGCTCTTATCTATCTAACCTGCCAGACCACTGAACCTGGTGGGCAATTGTAAAAGCTGAGGCCATTACACTACTAAAGAACAGGTGCTATTGGCATCTGTCAACTTGTATCTTCAATAAGATCTTCAATATAAGGTGTTGCTCCTCCAGTTTGTGGGTGGTGTGACACTGGAGGAGGCCCAGGATGGACATGTCACCCAGGGAGTGGGAGGGGCAGTTAAAATGGTTGGCAGCGACTGGAAGATGTTGTCGATTGTCGCGAACAGAGCGCAGGTGCTCTACAAAAGCAGTCTCAAAGCCTCTGCTTGGTCTCACCGATGTAGAGGAGGCCATATCGGGAGCAGCGGATACAGTGGACCAAGTTGACGGTTGTGATGGTGAACGCCTGTCTAATACGGAAGTTTTGTTTTGTTTTTCTGTTAAGCGGATGAGGATGTCGGTGGAGGGGGACTGGTTGGGACTGCGGGAGAGGAAGAAGCGGAGGGCTTTTAGGCCATCTGCATGGGGGATACAAACCTGGTGGTTCCAAGCCTCAGAACCTACTGGTGAGACCCTAAACATCCACATCCTAGTACCGCAACGAACCCCACAGGCTTCACACTTTCCAAGTCGCCACACCAGTTGTTTTTAGATGAGCCTGCAACTGCCTGGTCAGCCCTTGGCATGTAAGGTGATGATGCCCATGCAGCCATTCACTGTTGCCCTGCTTCTGGGGAAGTCTGGGTAATTCTGATCACAGATGACACTGCCCACACCATCCCCCATCATGCTACACGCTACACAGTATACCCCATCTTACCAAACTTGCTGACTCCTTCACAATTGCACTGTGCTTTTGTCCAGAGACGCCAGCCCTGGTCCCAAAGAGGATCAACTCCATTGCAATGACAGTTGCCTCTCCCTTAGTTTCTGTGGATGGACATGATGGACTTTGTTTGATCCACATATTTGACTGACAGAAGAATCCCTCCATTGTGGAAAGAAGTCATTCAGCCCATCGAGCATGTACTGACCGCCTGATAAGCATCCCACCCAGTTCCACCACCACACCCCCAAACCCCCACCTCATCCCCACATAACACCATGGCCAATCCACCTAGCCTGCACATCTTTGGACTGTGGGAGGAAACCGGAGCACCCGGAGGAAACCCACAGAGACACGCGGAGAACGTACAACTTCCATGCAGACAGTCGCCCGGGGCTGGAATCAAATGCAGCTCCCTCGTGCTTGGTGCAGCAGTGCTAATCACTGAGCCAGCATGCCACCCAACATGGCCAGACAGTGCTGGGCAAGACATGCACAGACCCTTGACCAGCGCCTCAAAATCCCTCCGAAAGAGAGCAAAAAGAAGGATCAAAAGCATTCCTATACTTATTGTTTGATTTTACACACGAACTACTTGATCCATTTACTCTGGAGCATGAGGACTGGATACTATATGGATATACAGAAATATTGCCTCTGGTACTGATGGAATCACACCTGAACATAAGGGCACCAGCTATGAAATAATGCCAACCAAAAACCGAAATTGTTGGAGAAACTCACATGGTCTTCTTCTGAAGGGCCACTGGACCCGAAATGTTAAAAATTTCTCTCCACAGGTGCAGCCAGACCTGCTGAAATTCTCCAGCAATTTTTGGTTTTGTTTCAGATTTCTAGCATCCTCCGTTCTTTGTTTCATTTTAATTAAATAATTCCTTGTTGCTTGTTGCATAAGGTAATGTCTCGAAGAGGGTTAGTTTAAGCAATTGCTTTCAGCTCCACCGCGTATGATGATGCCATAAAGCCTTGATTGGGGAAAATGGGAGAAGACTGTGAATCTTGAAAGGGATAGATGTGTTGTCTATGTCTCCCAGCAGTTTTCATAACAATATCTAACTAACTAATGTGAAATGTTCTCCCTTGCTGGTATTAGACTGCTGAATGGACTTCTCTAATATTAAATCTAATGTTGATCTGGCTTTGTGCACCTCCTGTGCAGCCATAACCTTGTATGCCTCACTCTGTCTAAGCATTCTATGATCTGTCTGTCCTGGTTTGCTGTCATCTGCCAGTGCTGCTTGCAAAACAAAGCTTTTCACTGTACTTAGGTATATGTAATTACAATAAATCAAATCAAATCAAATGTAAGCTGTACATAATTGATTGCAAGCAATGACCAGAGCTTGTTAAGACAACAGTCATTCCTTGTTCAGAGATAATAGTGTAGAAACTCTACCACTGTAAACTAAACAGTCCCTTGGACGTAGTCAAGGATCGAGGATTTGTGGCATCCTTTTGTTCACGATAACACATAGTGATCAGCAGTTGGCATCATTGTGTTATGCCATAGGGTACAATAGTGAAAAATTCCATTGGGTCGTGAGGAGCGCTCCTGGTTAGTTGTCCATTTAGGAAGCAAATATGTTGGAGCCATGAGAAGAAATTTCCAGAAGGCAAAATGAATTTCCAGCCATTAAACATTTTAAAGAGTTTACCACCTCAGTAAGTACACAGGCAGTCAACAGCTGAACATGTTTGAACAAAGAAGCAGTCAGCATGGAATCATAGAAAAACTAACAAAGGAGAAACAGCACTCCTGGCTAAAGCTTTTATTACAGACCTGATAAGAAATGTAGAAAAAAACAGTGTAGGCTGGAAAAGGTTGAGAGATTAGGCACACCTGGCAGTTACAGACTAATTTGGGAAACAAGGACACAAATATTTCAGAGATGCTTGAGTAAATTTAAAAATCAACCTTTGGACAAGTGGAAAAATTTAAATTAATAGTGAAAAAACCAGGCTGAGAAGCCAAGGGGAGTGCTTGCTGCTCACAGTGAACATTGCCACTATAGCAAGTAGACACTATAAGGCACAATTAGAGACTGAAAATCAACAACCCAGTCCTATAGCTGTCCCCGCTCTGCCACAAGTCCCAGATTGCTCCATAAAGGCACTCAGCTGCTCCAAGATAAGTTCCAGGACTGCCTCCCCCAGTCCGGTCGCCGCCCAGAACTCACTGCCTGTGCGCTGCTCCAGGCTGTTTCCCCGCACTGCCCCAGGGCTCACAGCCCACTCACTGTCTGGGGCTCACAGCCCATGCACTGTCCCAGAGCTCGCAGCCCATGCGCTGGACTAGGACTCACAGCCCAGGGGCTGTTCCGGGGCTGACAGTCCATTTGCTGTTCCGGGTCTCACAGCCTATGCGTTGGACCAGGGCTCACAGCCCATTCGTTGTTCCGGGGCTCACAGCCTATGCGTTGGACCAGGGCTGACAGCCGATGGGCAGTTCCGGGGTTCACAGCCCATTCGCTGTTCTGGGGCTCACAGCTGATGGGCTGTTTTGGGGCTCACAGCCCATGTGCTAGACCAGGGTTCGCAGCCCATTCGCTGTTCCGGGGCTCACAGCCTATGCATTGGACCAGGGCTCACAGCTGATGGGCTGTTCCGGGGCTCACAGCCCATGCACTGTTCCGGGGCTCACAGCCCATGTGCTGGACCAGGGCTCGCAGCCCATGCGCTGGACCAGGGCTCGCAGACCCATGCTGTTCCTAGGCTCGCTGCTTTGGGGACTTACTACTGGTGCCTGCCTCTGCTCCAGGATTCACCTCCAGTGCTCTGGGCAGAAAGGAAGATAAAAAGGGATTAAAATGAAGGAAAAAGAAAGAAAAAGAACAAGTGGAGCAGAGGAGCTGCCGCAGGAGTGTTCTAATCTGCTGCCATCTTGTTCAGCTGCTTTGGGTTGATGGTGACATCCTGTTAGTGGAGGAAATTACTGGTGTATCTATTACATAGTGTGAGTGAGAGACAGCTACCTTCACTTGTTCACATTTTTGAAACATCTTCCCTTCCTGACTGGGCACCACTCAGCTCACAAATAGTGGACGCAGGCCCTTTTATGAGTTTTCATAATATGCAACGAGTATTGATTTGAGGTTGTTGACTTGCTTGCCAATCTGGGCTGTTTTCATTCAGACGTTTCATCACCATACTCGGTGACACCATCCGTGAGGCCTCCATGTATTGCAATCAACAAACATATAGAATTGGACCCTATATACAAACCCACACAGATCAAAACCGGAAATGACACTACTCACCATAACGGACTGGACAGTATAAATTCCAAACGGAGTAGATCAACATTGCATCGTCGGAGGCCCCACTGATGATGTTACCTAGCATGGTGATGAAACGTCTGAACGAGAACAGGCCAGCTCGGCGAGCATGTCAACAACCTCACCCACAACCCAAGCTACAGATCTTTGCTAAAACTTTAAGTAGTGATTTGATCAGGGTACCCATTATCAGGCAGAATAGATTGATATACCCTCTTGCAGCTTCAAGCTTACACAGTGACTAGGATCTGTTCATGAGTGCCCTTTAATATTGAACTTGGAGTGGGTGGGAGTCTGGGAATCCAAACTTATGTTGACCAGTAAATATCGGCTTTCGGTAGAGAGTAGGCAAGAGCCCATGGTTGGTATTCTGAACTAAAATACATTGAGGAGAGGCAGCATATTTGGTCACTCCAGTTTAGTGGTAAGTTTGAACCCAGGATGGAGTTTATTAAACTATGTAAAGAAATTCTTAGCCGTGGCTGCAGATTGAAATATCACAAACATGTCATCTAAGTATCAGAAATATGCAGTGGGTAGGAGATTAATGGTCTTACCATCAAATATACACTTCTCATGGTATCATGACATTGTGTGGTCAGTTATAGAGTCATAGCACAGAAACAGACCCTTCAGTCCAACCAGTCCATGCCGACCATTATCCCAAATTAAACTAGTCCCACCTGCCTGCAGTTGGCCCATATCCCTCCAAACATTTCCTATTCATGTACTTATCTAAATATCTTTAAATGTTGTAACTGTACCCACATCAATCACTTCTTCTGGCAGTTCATTCCACACACGAAAGAAAATCTCCCCATGTCTTTTTTCAAAATCTTTCTCTTGTCACCTTAAAAATATGCTCCCTAGTCCTGAAGTCCCCCACTCTAAGGAAAAGACTCTTGCCATTCACCTTATCAATATGCCTCGTGATTTTATAAACATCTATAAGGTCACCCCTCAACCTCTTACTCACCAGTGAAAAAAGTCCCAGCCTATCCAGCCCCTCCTTACAGGTCAAAAGCTGACCATACAATTCTCTTGATATTATGGATTTGGCCACCCACTAAGGAGAAGGAGTCAGCTCCGCCCAGGCAATCCTATTGACAGCTGGCAAGCAAATCAGAATCTAGCTCAGCCTGCAGAACTGGCCAATCATGTCCTAGTGTGGGTATGACCAAAGCCTGCTGTGCTCAAATTGAGTGGCCTGTCTTCTCTTCGAAATTATGTAGTTCATTTCTCCAACTAGGCCCAAGCTTGCAAGCCTTAGAGAAGTACATCTACCACTTGATATGATTCTGCTGTTGGAAAGCATTTATTAAATAATCTGGACTTACAGAATTACACCAGGAACCAATTTATGATCATCAGTCAGGCTCACAGCATGATGCATTTATGCATGCTAAAGACGACATGTGTTAATATATAGGACTCCATTTGATGGAGGCAAACTTGTACATTTACTTTTTTTCCAAAAAAAGACACAGCCAAACTCTATTGAATTCCTACCGCAACACCCTGACCAATCAGGCTTAACCTGCATGATCTGAGAATTAAGTTTGATAATGAACTGTGCTCTCCACACCTCCAGGCAATCAGCAACCTCTCTTCATACCGCAAAACAATGGTGTCTCTTTCTCTTGAGACTGTTTCTTGTCTCCTAGTTCTGATTAGTGCAAGACAAAAAGTTTCGATTTCTGGTCCCTTTTTAGCAAAATTGAAATTCTCCAATTCCAAGCATTTGTTTATAATACATCCAGTGATTCCTGAAAGATCACCACCAATGCCTCTGAAATTGTCTCAGCTATGTCCTTCAAAACTCTGAGGTGTAGCCCACCTGTTCCGGGTTATTTGTCCACCTTCGTACCTTTCAGCTTCCTCGACACCTTCTCCTTACTGATGACTGCTATACTTACCTCTGTCCCTTTACTCTCTTAAAGTTCTGGAATGCTGCTCGTGTCTTCCAGCATGAAGACTGATGCAAGGTAACTATTCAATTCCTCCAACATTTCTTTGTTCCCTATTACTACTTCACCAGCCTCATTTTCCAGTTGTCCGTTGTCTACTGTTGTCTTTTCCTTGCCTTTTATATATATAAAAATACTTCTGCAAGCTCCTTTTACATTACTAGCTAGGTTACTCCTTTTTAATCTTCTCCGTCCCTATTGCTTTTTATCCTCTGCTTTTTTTAAAAAGTTTTCAAATCCTCTGGCCTCCCACTAATCTATACAACATTGTATGTTTTTACTTTTGTTTTTATGCTGCCCCTGACTTCCCTTGTCAGCCATGGTTATTTTGCCCTGCCCTTAGTATGTTTCTTCTTCTTTGGGATGAATTTCTACTGTGACTCCTGAATTAACCCCAGAAACTCCTGCTAGCGCTACTCTGCCGTCTTTCCTGTTACTGGCCTTATCACTCCCCTTCCAATTAATTCTGGCCAGCAACTCCCTCATGTCTTTGCAGTTACCTTTACTCAATTGTAATACCGAATCTGATTCCAGAAGCAGATTCCACATGCAGAATTGCCTGTTCCCTGGTGGGTTCTAATAACGCATTCCCGCTCCCTCTGCCCATCTGTCTGTCCTCTTGATAGGATGCGTATCCTTGGATATTTAGTTTCCAGCCCTCAATCGCTTGCAGCCATGTCCCTGTGATACCCACATCATCACACCCACCAATTTCAATCTGTGTTACAAGCTCTGTTATCTCGTTTCTACACAGCATGCTCAGTCCTGCGCTGACTGCCCCTATTTTCATAGTTGTCTCCTTATCTGCTGTGCCTGAAATTAGTTCTTGAGCCTTTCCATATGCTCTGTCCTATTACTTGTTCTGAAACTTTAATAACCTCAAATGAGCCTTAGCCCCGAATTTAACTTTTTTCCATAATTTTCTACGCAATTGAACCTGCCCCCACTATTTCATTGAAAAGCTCTGTCCACAGCCCTAGTTGTGTGGTTTGCCAGGACTCTGGTCCCAGCATGATTAGTTTGCCTTTTTTATGTAAAGGATATATTTGGGGCAATTTTATACATTGTCAGTTAGATCCCTATGTTGTAGCTTTGCTGGAATTGCTTTGCCAGAGGTGTGACCCAGTCTAGAGCACCATATTTAGTACGACAGGTGGAATTTTAGCAAGGCTTAAGCCATTGCTGTATCCAGACTACTCAGTCAGTTTGCTTTTACTATCACGTGGAATTGATCAAATTGTCTAAAAAGTGGCACTGTGCTGTAAGGGACCTTGGATGGAGACCTAGATAGATTTACCCACTTGGCATTTCTGACCTGAAAATGTCTGTAAACAGCAGCATTGTATTTTACATTCCCGGCATCTACCATCATTGAGGATGAAGGTTACATAAGGAGTCTCATCCTCTGATTAAAACAAATGCTGTAAATCACAGTGGGTCAGGCAACATCCATGGAGAGAGAGCAAGCTAACGTTTTGAGTCTAGATGACTCTTCATCAGAGTTCAGCAAGCCTCAAAACATTAGCTTGCTCTCTCTCCATTGATGCTGTCTGATCCATCGTGATCCCCAGCATTTGTTGTTTTCAGTACAGATTCTAGCATCTGAAGTAATTTGTGCCTTCATCCTCTGATTAATTTCTTAATTGTCCACCCCACTCAAGACTGGATGTGACCTGATTGCAGAACTTTGATCCGATACTTAGGTTGTGGAATTGCTGAGCTTTGGCCTGCTCTTTCTGCTGTGTAGAATCCATGTAGCCTTATGTTGTACCTGAACAGGTTGGCATCTCACTTTTAAATATGTTTGATATCTCTTCTTATTCTGGTCTAGGCTTCTCATTGAATCAGGATTGCCCCCATCTTGGTGAGATACAATTCTACTTCTTCTGATAGCCTCTAATTCCTCACAGATGCCAGTTTGAGTTGCTCAATCTATTATAAGTCTATCCTGTTCAGCACAATGACAGTGCCATACAACACAACAAAAATTATCCTTATTGTGAAGAGAAACTCTACTCCACAAAGATGTTGCAGTGTTCACTCCTATTGACATTCCCATGAACAAATGCGTTAGCAACATGTAGATTGTCGAAATGAGGTTAAGTGGAATGTTCCCGATATTTGTTATCTGCCATAGTTCAATCTGGTAGACATTCAGGACAGTTTGGTGAATAGTGGTGCTACCTATAATATTTTGGGTCCAATCAGATAATTGGGTAGAGATGCAGTATAAACGGTTAAACCTGATTGTGTCACATGTTGATCAGACTGTAGTAATCATCATAGGAAGTGACATCATATTATGTGATCTTGCCCTCTCTTACAGCCTTGCATTAAGTTGAAGCAATGGTAAGATGTAATCACCACTAGATATTTTTAAAAATACAATTCATGTCTGCCTTATCTCAGCAGATTCTAAATACCCTTTAGCAGCCCAATGAGACCAAGAACATTATACCAAGTCATGCATGAAGAGAAAACTCTAGGCTTGCTCTCTCTCCATGTCTGACCCATTGTGATCTCCAGCATTTATTATTCAAAACGAGACAATGGGCCTGGAGACTGACGTGAATATTTGGGAGGCCCTGCAACTGGTATAATTATAGGCTCCGATCTTATGTCTGCGGCACGCGGGGAGTGTGCTTACAGACAGTATGGAGAAAGGAAAGATGGCAAATTTCAAGAAATACTGCAACCAACCACGCCAGGAAGAAACTAAGTCTGACAAAATCAGACAGAATAACAAACCCGATAGACACTACAAGTCCTCAGGTAAAACTGAGGTGAAGGCTGAGCTCGACAACCAAGCAAGAGCAAAGAAAACTGAGTACTCAGCCTGCAAAATCCAACATGCATCTAACTCCATTCATGGGCTCAACCTAGACTGGGCTGTTGTGCAGCAAGATGTCCCCTACCATGTTTGGGATATGGCAAACCAGAACAACCACATTCAGCAAACTTCAAAACTCCCAAGACCACAGATTCACAACTTAGTCCTGGGAGGCGGATGGTATCGGTGTATTGTAAGTACATATATATATATCTATTTACATATTAGTAAATACAGAATTGCTTTTGCTGTCAAATGTCTGTCTGCTGCCTTTTTATTGCATCCTAATTAAATCCAGTGCGTAAAATCAGAGACTGATAGTAAATCAACCCACTTGGAAGTCAGAAGTTAGAACTGAGTTAAAAACAAAAGCCCTACATTACAGTGCAATAAATGATCAAAAATGCAAGTGGACAGATGGTGCAAATGTTTGTAATCTATAGGGTGCATATTGTGGACAATTCCCTTGGAATTCAACAGTAAAGAGGGCAAGTGCTGAGCAATTTTTTGCTTTATCTTGTGAAATGTTACATTGCGAAGGCCTCTTGCAAGACTGATTGAAGACATGGTGTTGTTAATGTCCAGGCAGTGAACTATTCCCATCAGCAGAATTCAGGAAGCAACAGATATTGAAAGCTGAAGGCAAATTATACAGCTGGAATCAGCAGGGGATTTTGAAAGCATCAATCAGCATTGGCAACCCTATATAAAACCCCAAACTGGAAATATTTTGAACCTTAATGGAATTGGCATTGCTTATCAAGGTAGCAGTTTCAATAAGTTGTTTCTTCTGTGAGAACTGGAGAACTAAACAATCTTTGTACATCAATATCGCCGATTAACTTTCACATTAAAAAAACTGATGGTCATGAGATTTCTTTCCAAAAAAAATGAATGGAAAATACAAACTGAATGAATATAAAAGCAAAATTATCTAATACTAGAATTCTGAAATAAAGTCAAAAAATGCTTGAAATATCCAGCAGCACTGGTATCATTTGTGGAGTGTTAATATTTCAAGTCTGTGGCTTATCATCCAAGCATGTTTCTTTCCTCCCATAAGCATTTAGATCTGTTGGATGGAATAAGTGTAATTTGATGTGTGACGTGTGAGTTATATATATATTTTACTGTCATTTATGTGAACTTTTAAAAATTCTGAACTTGTGGCATATGAGTTTTCAGTGCGTCTGAAGGGGTTGAATGATTGTCTTGCAAGTATTTGTGTAACCATGATGATTTATTTTAAATCAGTTATTAGAGACAGTCTTCCTGGAGAATAATGAATTTTTTTTTTGTGTAAGTTAGGAGAGTTTAAAATTGGACAAAGTAAACTATATAGAATATTAGTACTTCAGATAGAAGATTCTGGAATTGTTTTTTGAATTTATAAGAAAGCTTTAACTATCAGTTTGGATAGTTTTGCAGGAGTATTGGCTGAAGTTGGATGTGAATAACAATTGCTTCTGAGAAAGGGATAGAGCTTAGGACAGTTAAAATAAAAGGTTACTGCAAGAGGCTAGAGTTAAGCCATTTAGGACTGAGATGAGTTTAAACATCTTTACTTGAATGGTGAGGAGCCTATGGAATTCTCAACTGCTTTCTTCAGATTTCTCTTTGTCAGTGGAAAGCTTCAAGCTGATACAGTTCAGCTCAAAACAGAAAATCCAATATTTTTCAGTACATTCATACAGGAGAAGCAATCATCAGATAAAAAATAAAATAAATGCAATACTTAATCTGCCACCATCTTTTCCAAAACCATAAAAGCTACAAAATAGTTAAAGTTCAGTAATTTTTGAATGATAATGATGAGAAACTCATTGACCTGGAACAATGAATGACAGGACAATACTCTGGACATCTAATCAAAATTCAAATTTCTTTCTGCTGTAGAAGTTGTAGAAACAAAATAAGTTCTGGTGGAAGTATCTTTATCAAACACAGACCAGAAAGAATTGGAATTAATCGCATCAAGATTTCCTGCTGAGACCAATAGTACTCAGAGTCATTTGTGCTCTCTCAGGACCCAACTTGCTCACATTGTTTAATGTAAAGAATTCAACTGTTTTGCCCTGTATATAGACTATGCACAATCAGTTGACAGGGTTGAAGCAGGCAAGCATTATCCAGATATGAGATGTATGCTTTTAACTTTCCTTTCCAGTCACACAATGGTAACAGAAACCTGGCTGTGAATCTGTTACTTAATATGAATTCACACGAAAGAACAATGTATGATTTTTTTGTAGTTGGTACTTGACGGATGCTTGATTCTTTCAGCTCCTGATCTGATGTCAAGGCACAAATCGAGTCCCCCACGGTTCAGAATTATCAAAATGTTAGGTAAACACATTAATAAATGTTGTTCTAAGCTGTTGTATAAGGCAGTTAGTACCTGAAAAGACTACCTGATATTACCAATTAAGCTCCATCCACCTGGATATAAAGGACTATTCTTGGGAGGTGCATTCAAATGTTGTTTCATGCATTCTTAACCGATTCTGCTTCTGGTTCGTTGATTGTTTGTAATAGGTTCACCTCTGTAATTGAAACACTCCTAACAAATGGACAGGCCTCAACACTGGAAGCTTGTGTTGCCAAATTTAAAAATAAAGTTTCTGTGCTATCTTCTTGAGACCGAAGCTATAACAGTTCTCCTTTTTAGAAATATTACTGGATCAATGATGCAGTTTGGGAGTTGCACATAGCTAGAACAGCCATTGTCTTTCTTTCCATTTCTAACTTTTCTCTCTAGCCTTTTCCATTGCTTTGTCTTGTACAGTAGCATTTGATTTGGCACACAGGAGCACATGGACTGTGAATTTTTAATTAACTCGAGTCACAAATGGAGCTTTTTGACATGTATAGTTGCCAATGCTGTGTGCGAATGTTTCAGGAACTGTAATGGGAACTTATTCTTAATCGAGCCTGATGTCTCACAAGAGACACTAGATCATATTCAACACTATCAGATGGCGAAGGTGTGAGAAGTTTGTCAATTAAAATGACTAAAAGTCAAGGAGATATTTGAAAAATTAACAAGAAAGGATAAGGCAATACTGCAGAGCTTTGTTGGTGCAGGAACCTCTGAGGTCATTGACTTCTGAAATCAGAAGTCATTGTGTTGGCATGTTGATCAGTGTACATAGCCATGCTGCTCAGTGGGAAAATTGCAGATATCAAATACCAAGTAATAATTATAGGCGATTTTAACCTTCCTAAAAATTGAACTGATCAAAATTGGCATAGGTGATCTGGAAGATGATTTTGGAAAATGCTTTCACGATGGTTGCCTGGAACAATATGTTTTTCCCAGCTACCAATGAAGCTAGCAAAATTGTTGGAAAAGATCCGCTGCTAATAGAGAAGAAAATACAACTGAATTCTGCATTAAGAATGGAAATGACACATTTTGGTCACAAATAAGAATTGTAAAACTAAACATAGCCAATTGCATTGCTATCAGGAGGAGAACTGAGCAAGGTTTTTTGGTAAATTGACTAAAAGATATAGAAGTAAGTGAACAATGAGAAATAATTCAAAATGTACAACAACACATACACTTAATGGAAAACAGTGAGTATAAAAGCTCCATAAGAATGATCAATCTGTATCTTACCAAGTGGAATCATGACAGTATTTGGTGAAAGCAATGCAGTCCAAACAATTTTACTACTTTGACCCACACATAAGGAACCCCGTGGTGAAATATTTGGCATGGGGAGGAGAAATCAAGGGGAGAGTTTTTGATTGATATAGAGGTTAAAACTGCAGAGCTGTTGACATAGTAAACAATTGATTTGATTGCCATTTTGTAGGGTCTGTTGGCATTAGCAAATAAGACTGAAAGTTTAACTGTGACCAGGATATGTTCTTGGAATGGTCTCAGCAGATTCAAAGATTGGAAATATAACAGCCCTTTCAAAAGCAGGTAAGTAAGAACATAAGGTCCTAAAGGCCAGTTAATCTGACATTGGGAAAGTAATGGAGTCTATAATTAAGAATGCCTTAATAATACATGTGGAAAAGCATAGTCATTTTTGAAAAAAGTTGACATGATTTTGTGAAAATGAAAGAAGTCCTGTTTGATAATGTATTTGCTTTTTGAAAGGCATTCAGTAAGGTGCATCACAAATATTGATACACAAGGTAAAGTGCTGTAGAGTAGGGAGTGATATGTTAGCATGGAATAAGGATTGGTTGACAGACAGGAAGAATAATGTGGATATAAATGGGACAAAGTCAAGTTGCCAGGCTGTGCCAAGTGGAGTGCCACAAGAAGTAGTGCTCAGGTCTCAGCTGTTTAACAACCTATACTAGTGTCTCAGACAAAAACTCAGAGATTAATTTGTCTGTGTTTGGTAATGATGATAAAAGCTAAATGGTGGGATGCAAACTGCAAGGCGGACACAGAGAGGCCAAAAAGAGATATGGACATGCAAAGTGGATGGGCACCAAGGTGACAGCTAGAATACAATGTGAGGTAAGAAAGACTACTTTAGTCCTAAGAATAGAAAAGAAGAATACGTTTTAAAAGATGTGAAACTCCTAAATGTTCAGAGAAAAAAACACAAAGAGTTAACCTGGAGGCACTTTTTCGCTCTTTCATAGGACGTGGGTATTGCTGGCAAGGCCAGTATTTATAGCCCATCCCTAGATGCCCTTGAGCTGAATGGCTCTCTGGGCATTTCAGAGGGCAGCTATGAGCCAACCACATTGTTGTGGCTCTGGAGTCATGTGTCAGACCAGGCAACAGCTGCAGACCATAAAGGACATTAGAGAACCAGACGGATTTTTACAGTAATTGTCAATGGTTGCATGGTTGATTGCATTATGGGTTAAGAATCATACCTCTAGGAATTCCCCTGCGTGTCTATGTTTGGCCTAGGCTACTATAATTATGTTGTCCCAGTTAAACTGATGGCCTTCATTGTCCGAGTGTACTGATATTAGGGAAAGTTTGTTGTGTTGTTTTGCTGCTAGCTGATATTCATGTATTCTAATGGCTAGCTGATAATGCAATCAACATGCATATAGAATTGGATCCCATATAAAAACTAGTACAGAACAAAACCGGAAATGACACAACTCACCATAACAGACCAGACAGTATAAATTCCAAGCAGAGTAGAATAACATCGCTTCATTGGGGGCCTCACTAATGATGTTACCTAGCATGGTGACAAAACATCTGAACAAAAACAAGCCAGCTCGGTGAGCAAGTCAACAACCTCACCCACAACCCAAGCTACAAATCTTTGCTAAAACCTTAAACAAGATAAGAATACTGTCTTATTCCAGTGACTAATAATGATAAGCTGGCTAAATTGGGACCATATAAACTGGGGACGTATAAAGAAAGACTAGATTGGTTAGGATGATAGTCATTGGTGTTTAGAAGAATGAGAGACACCCCTTAGAAATGCATAAAATTTTAACAAGGCTAGATAGGGTAAATGCAGGAAGGGTCCTGGTCTGGGGAGTCCAGAAACAGGGGTCAAAATTTAAGGAACAAAAACAAAGTTGCTGGAAAAGCTCAGCAGGTCTGGCAGCATCTGTGAAGAAGAAAACAGAGTTAACGTTTCGGGTCTGGTGACCCTTCCTCAAGATTTAAGGATTTGGGGTAGGTCATTTAGGGTCGAGATGAGGAAAAATTTCTTCACTCTGAAAATGGTGAGCCTGCGGAATTCTCTGCCTTGAAAAACGATTGATTACCAAACATTGAATGTTTTCAAAAAAGAGATAGATGTAGTATGTCGCAAAAGGGGTCAAAGGGTATGGGGGTGAAAGCAGGAACAGGGTACTGAGTTGGATGATCAGCCATGATCATACTGAGCAGGCTCAAAGGGCCAAATTGCCTAGTCACCTTCCAATTTTTCTACGTCTTGTAGAGTTTGGAGTAATGAGAGGTGATCTCATTGAAACTTTCAAGATTATTGCTTGTTGAATAGTCTTTGGAAGAGTCATATTTGACTCGATATATTAACCCTGTTTCTCTCCAGAGGTGCTGCCAAATCTGCTGAGGACTTTGAACATTTTCTGTTTTTCTTGTACCACATAAGCGACTGCTGTCTTACTGAAAAAGTTGAGAAGAGATAAAAAAGAAAGAGGTCTCGCTCTCTAAAAGTCTTCACATCCTGCAGTGAAGAAACCATTGCTAGTTCTCTTTTAAAAATAAAATTGGCCATGATTTTCTGTAGTGCATGCTGTTTTTGAAATGTTAGCCATGTACTAAGCTTGTTGTTCCTGGGTATAAAGCAGAAGTTTGCATTTATTGTGTGTGCCACTTTGACTTCATAATAAATAGTTTGCTAACTCTCAAAAATGTTGTTTGATGAAATGGGGAGATAAAAGGATGCTGAGGCAGAATTGCATTGTTTGGTGGACTGGTGTCAGCTCATCTTGACATTGCTTTCAGCCAGTTGGAGTTCTGGGAATGCTTGTTCTTTGAAACGATTAGTGCTACCTTGTTAAATTCCTACTGTGAAAATAGCTACATAGAGCCCAACACCTACCCAATTGTCAGTAACAGTACAAGAGAATTGTACCTTCCTATTCCAGTCACTTCAATACATTCTCTAGTGTCTGCACTAACAGACTGTCTATAAAATGATAGGCTATATTGGTTGAGAGAGTTTGATGCTATATTGCTTTTGTTGAGTGAAATCATCCATGACAATGAGGTGTTTCAGTGGGACAATACTACATTCAGGATATTAATGGATTTATACCAATCTCCTGGGTAAGCAATCAGAAAGTACTTTGAGAAATGCATTGTACAAAAAAGATAGACACTAATGTAACTGTACGAACAAAGAAAATGAAGGAGAAAATGTTAATTGTAAACTTTTAAAGCTTTTTTTTATGTTGTTAATAAAAATGGTGGGGAATCTCAAGATACCACTAATGGGCAATTCTGAAACATAAAGTCCTGATTTTCAGTTTTGATGAAAAGTACAAAAGCAAATCAAGGAATCCAGTCTTCTAAATCCCTTGTCACAAAAACACATTTAGCCTTATTCAGTCAGCATAAATCAGTGACCCTGCTCCAAAAAAAGACCATTGCAAGCCCAAGAGATTATGGAAACACAATGGTAAATTGCTGAATGCCAGCTTCAGTTTGTTTATGATAATGTTCTGGAAATTCCCATTTAGTGACAGAAGATGATATTTAAATGGTGCTAATTATGGGAGAGGATAATTTCCTTAGTGCTTGGCCACCTGTATTTTATGACGTACCAATACTCTGACATCTATTGTAAGGAGCACGCATGAAGTAGGCATGGAGCTAGTATTTCATGTTCTATAACATGTACGTTAGAGGACATTAACTAACTGACTAAATACCAATTTAACCATATTGGGAGCTATAACCTCTTCGGCCAATGCTCCTGTTGCCTACTTAGCTGAGTCTGCATTACTTGATTCAAATCTTACCAATTTAAATATAGCCAGAGCACGCAGTTCCAATTCCCATCCCCACATTGTTTGCTCGAAATTTCCCCAAAGGATCTATCCAGAATCACCTTGAAGGCATCACTTATTGAAGATGATTTTTTTTCTCCCCAAATAAGATTTCATAGAATCCCTACGGTGTAGAAACAGGACTTTGGCCCATCGAGTCCACACCAAGCCTCTGTACAGCATCCTACCCAAACACATCCCTTTACCTGATCCCTGTAACCCTCCATCTCTCATAGCTAATCCACCCAGTCTGCACATCAGGGAACTATGGGCAATTTAGCAAGGCTAATTCACCTAAACTGCACATCTTTGGGCTGTGGGAAGAAACCGGATCACCCAGAAGAAACCCAAGAGGAAGAAAGGAAAGCTCAAAATAATAAAAACCAAAAGAACTGCGGATGCTGTAAATAAGGAACAAAAACAAAGTTGCTGGAAAAGCTCAGCAGGTCTGGCAGCATCTGTGAAGGAGAAAACACAGTTAACTTTTCAGGTCTGGTGACCTTTCCTCAGAACTGATGGTAGCTGGGAACACGGCAGTTTATTTGCAGAAAATAGGGAGGTGGGTGGGGTAGGGAGTAAACGATAGGATAGAGCCCAAAGAGAGAGAAAGACAGTTGGACAGACAAAGGAATTGCTAATGATCAGGCTGGGAGGGTGAGTAGTTGTTAATGGGAGTAGTTGTTAATAGTTGTTAATGTTAATAGTTGTTCATAAAATTCAAAATAATTTTCTGGTTGATATTTATCCGTCATTCAAACACCACAAATAGAGATGATTTGGGGCAGCACGGTGGCTCAACGGTTAGCAATGCTGTCTCACAGCACCAGGGACCCAGGTTCAATTCCACGCTCGGGCAACTATCTGTGTGGAGTTTGCACATTCTCCCTGTGTCTGTGCGGGTTTCCTCCGGGTGCTCCAGTTTCCTCCCACAGTGCAAAGACGTGCAGGCTAGGTGGATTGGCCATGGAAAATTGCCCATAGTGTTCAGGGATGTGTAGATTAGGTAGGTTAGAGAGGGATGGATCTGGGTGGGATGCTCCGAGGGTCGCTGTGGGGTTTTTGGGCCGAAGGGCCTGTTTCCACACTGTAGGGATTCTATGATTCTATGATCTGGTTACAGACACATGGCTGTTTGTGGGAGTCTGCTGTTTGCAAATTGGCTGTTGTGTTTTCTACACCAGGCTTGTAACTGCTCTACAAAACTACTTAACTGGTTGTAAAGTGCGTCACAGGCTAGGCCAGTATTTACTTCCCACCCCTAAATGCCCCTTGATCCAAATGGCTTGCTGGGACCATTTCATACGGCAGTTAAGAGGCAACCACATTGCAATAGACCTGGAGTCACATGTAGTCCAGAACAGGTAAGGATGTTAATAAAATCAGATTTTTTTTTAGAAAGAAACAGCAATTGTTACATGTTTATCATTAAGATAGCTTTCAAGTCCAGATTTTTATTGAATTCAAATTTTGCCAGCTGCCATGGATTTGAGCCCATGCCCCAGGAACATTAACCTGGGATTCTGGATTGCTGATCCAGTGAAGCTGCCATCACAACATCATCTCCCCTTGTGGAATTAGAGAGGAGTGTGCAGAATTAGGGATAGATAATAAATGCTGCCCTTGCTAGTGATGTCCACATCCCGTGGAAGAATAAATAAATTTTAAACACTCTGAAACAGTTTGCCCAATACTAGGAAGTCGCACTGATCACCGTTAGCATACACGTGGATGCTGGCCTCCAACCTATGACCAATGGTGTTAAGCTGCAACATTAAGATGAGAGAAAGGTATCTGCCAGGGATGAAATGATGATGAGGTGGCCCTGTAAGCAATGAAGGAATAGCCCATGCAGGAGCTGGGTTGGCTTTATTGGCACCCAGAGAATGGATCAATGCAAGAATCGCCCCTCATACATGGATCACACAGGAGAGGTAGTCGATAGCCTTGATGAACTTAATTAGGCCCTGAAGAGAGGTGAAGGAAGAATAATTGAAACTTTCAGAATACTGAGTGGCCTGGACAGAGTGGATGTTGGGAAGATGCTTCCATTGGTAGGAGAGTCTAGGACCAGAGGGCACAGCCTTCACGTAAAGGAAAGACCTTTTAGAACGGAGATAAGGAGAAATTTCTTCAGCCAGATATTGGTGAATCTATGGAATTCACTGCCACAGAAGGCTGTGGAGGCCAGGTCATTGAGTACATTTAAGACTGAGACAGATAGGTTCTTGATTATCAAGGGGATCAAGGGTTACAGGGAGAATGCGGGAGAATGGGGTTGAGGAACTTATCGGTCATGATTGAATGGTGGAGCAGACTCAGTGGGCTGAATGGCCTAATTTCTGCTCCTATGTCTTATGGTCTTATGGTCTAACAATGACCATAAGTATTTGAATGAATTAGACTGAATCTTGGATTATGATTGTCAAATATGTTCACAAGGTGTATAGTCTGTCTTTGAGTATGTGTAACAATAAGTTTTAACATGTATTTTAAGCTGTAATTCAAGAAATTAAACCTTTTTATCCTTGACAATCAACAGCATAATCACAACCACAAAAGGAAACTCTCCATTCTTACACACTGAGTTATGAAAGGTATTAAATATTCCAGATGAGTGGTGGCAAGGTCTTGCAAAATAGAAATGTCTTAAGGCATGATGTAGTGAAAGTCTGTTGAAGGAATTCATATTTTGAATGCAGAAAGGCTTTTCAAATTTTAGCCCTTGCCACATACAATTTCATCCTTAAAAGAACATTCTGTCAGTTTTGAGGTGCAGATTCTTGCAAGAAAGAACCATTTGTTCAATGTTTTAGGAATTTAGTGTTTGTGCAGATATAATGCAATATTTAATGGATGGAGAAATGTCAATCTCACTATCTTAATATGAATTAAGATATTGATAATAATGATATGGTTTTTAAAACTGCATTGTTTAGGTATTGGTCAATGGATAGAACGGAGACATTGATATCTCCCCTTGTCATGCAACCTGAATCAACATCTTTAATAGTCTTCACAATTTTTCCAGGGACTGTATTGATTTTAGCCAGTAAGCATCTGGAAATGGAGGGAGTGGTTAAAGTAATCAAACCATTCTAATTTCAACTAGGCCGAGTATGTTTTTAAATAGGATATCATATTCAAACACTAGCCATTGTAACATTGACACTAGCATATTAGTGTGATTGCTAAATGGAAACAGTGACAGGTAGTAATATGAGATCTTATTCCACAACAGGTTACTAAAACCTTTGTGTTAAAAGATACTAAGAGTATTAACATGAAATTACCATATTCACAATTTGGGTGCTGCTAGCATTGTTGTCTTGAAGCAACTGTAGTCCCTTCAGAGGATCCCACGAGTCACATGGTGGCTCAGTGGTTAGTTCTGCAGCCTCACAGCACCAGAGTCCTGGGTTTGATTCCAGCCTCATTTGACTGTCTGTGTGGAGTTTGTATATTCTCCCTGTGTCCGTGAGGGTTTTCTCCCAGAGTTCAAATAAACACAAGTTAAGTCGGTCAGTAATGGCAAACACAGGGTTATGGGGTGCTGAGTCTAGGTGGGATGGACTTGATGGGCTAAATGGCCTGCTTCCATTTCGTAGGGTTTCAATATAACAGTAAGTGGAGAGTCAATGCTGATTGGGGACCAAAAAGTAACATCAAGGAAAAGAGCAGGGTTAAGGTATGAGATGAATATTTTGCATTGATCATTACCATGGAAGTCAGAGTCAAGAAGAAGAGAATGAAAATGGCACTTGGGCTAAAAATCATTATAGGAGTGAACTTTAAAACAGTAGGCTATACTTCAATTTAGTAAGTCACCAGGATCAGATGGGAGATATCCAAGGATAATGAAAGAAGAAATGGTGGTAAGTGCATAGCATTGGTCATAACTTATCAAACAACCATAAATGAATAAACATTCAACATAAAGATTCAACATTTTCAAACTTTTTGATTTACATGAATCAGAGCCAATACAGATGAAAAATAAATTAAGAGAATGTTGCTTCAAATTAAAACTAAGTTTAATTTAAATGGTTGCTATAACAAAGATTTGTCATACGCAACCAATCTTCTTCAGCACATATGATGTTACACAGCTACATATTTCTGTAACATAATTGCTCTTCATTTATGTTTTCGCAATTATGTTTCATGGGTACAATCATCATTAGAAAGGACACAGTTCTGCAAGCCCTTCGTCCCTGACAATATGTTATGGATCCAGCCAAAGATTGGGTTATTTTGGAGTTGGTGATGTGTAATAAGCAAGTAGTATCAAAATGGACAACAAGAGCTTCTTTAAATAAATAGAAATGAAAACAGGAGCCAAAGTGAATATGGACCACTTAGAGAATGTGGCTGGAGAATAATAATTAGTAAGCAAGATTTGAATAGGAGTTGACAGAGGAGTTGAATAAGGCAGATTTAAGAAATTATGTCAGGGTAAAAGAACTTGGAAACAGGGACTGTTACATGCTGTAATTTAACACTCTGTTTGGGAGGGACAAACTTGAGTCAGAAACAACTATGCTGAGCCCAAATATGGGTAATTATAAAGAAATGAGAGCAGACCTTGATAGAGTGGACTGGCAAAGGATTTTAGCAGGAAGGGTTGAGGAACAGTGGCAAACATTCAAGAAACGAGTTCATGGCTCACAGCATGCAGTTACTCCAGTCATGAATTCTAGGAAGGAGCTTTGCCAACCATGGTGAACTAGGGAAGTCATGGATTGTTTCAGATTGAAGGAAAAACAAATAATGTGGCAAAGCTTAGTGGTAAGACTGAGGATTGGAAAACTTTTAAAGATCAAGAACAGACATTGAACAAAAATGGAAGAGAAAATAAAATTTGAGGGTAAACAAGCAAGTAACATCAAAATGACAGAAAGAGCTTCTTTATATAAATAGAAAGGAAGAGACAATCCAAAGTGAACATAAGCCCCTTAGAGAATGTCGCTGGGAAATAATATTGGGGGACCAGGAGTTGAATAGGAGTTGGCATAGGAGTTGAATAAATACTTTGCAATCAGTCTTCATAGTAGAAAGCAATAATCACATTCTAAAATTATTCAATAATCGAGGAGAACAGGGAAAACAAAATAATTACAATAATTATCTGTACAGAAAAAGTACAAAGGAAACCAATAGGGTTAAAAATTGATATGACTCCTGGATCTGATGGGATGCATTCTAGAATATTAAAACAGGTAGCTACAGAAATAATGGATGCACAAATGGAAATTTTCCAGGAAAACTCAGATTCTGGAAATGTCCCAAAGGACTGGAAAACTGCCAATGTAATCCCGTATATAGAAATGGAATGAGACAGAAAACAGATAACTATAGTCCAAATAGCTTAAAATCTGTTGTTGGGAAATGTTAAGAGTCTATTATAAGGAATGTAATACATAATATGAACATGCAGAGCCAGCGTGGCATCATGAAGGAGAAATCATGCCTGACAAATTTGCTAGAAATGTTTAAGGATGTAACAAGCAAAATAGATAAAGGGGAAGCAGTGGGTGTGATATACTTGGATTTTCAGAATGTGTTTGATAAGGTACCACAGGTTAAGCTACATAATAAGATAAGAACACATGCTGTTGCAGGTAATGTATAAACATGGATAGAGGAATTTGTGAACTAATAGGAAATGGTGAGTTGGGATAAGAGGGACTTTTTCACATGGTAACCCGTATATAATGGAATACCACAGGAATGAGTGCTGGGACCACAGTTACATATTACAGACCAAATACATATTACAGACTTGGATGAGGAAAGTGAATGTACTGCTGTGGGTAAATCACCAAAATTTACCTTTAATTCGCCTACTTATTCAGAAAATTCACAGACAGTGAAGTAATAAATAATTATTCAAACTTCATTGCATGTAGCAACCAAACTAAGACCCCTCAAATAAGCAAGTTAGGCCTCACAACCCAACTTAGCCATCACCTAATTAATGTTAGAATCTGGCCAGAATTCCAACCAACCGTGTCCTTCTCTGGATGTGTCCAGGGTTCGATTCTTATGCAACGTTGTTCTCTGGAATTCTGCTGATGGGGGAGTCCTGGTATTCAATTCCTATACAGATTTTCATCCTTCGGTCTATGTGTGATATTTTTGATGAGTTTTCTAAAGTGCTATCATCCAAATTACTGCAAGTCTGCAGCTTGCTTTCTTATCAGAAGTAGTCTCTTTGTTCCTTGTTATATTTGGTCTTAGCTGTCTGTTTGAAGACACAGTTTTCTTGTAATTAACTCCATAAATTTTTCTACAGGGCAATCCTTGTTGTTGGGGGCAATAAACCATCCAATTTATCAAGCAGGTGTCAAAGCTGCTTTGTTTATGTATACTTGTCTCCCTCTTTTCCAAGACATGGCTAATCGCTTATAATCTCTGTCCTTGTTCCTTAACAGCTTATTCCAGACAGAGTTATTGCTGCTGCTTTCCGTGTGTAATAGTTCATCTTTTGTTGATTCATTCAATCCATGAACAGTCATTAAAGTTCCAAAGTCTGTAAGATCACAATACTATATGCAAGTTCATGATGACACAAAAATAGGTGGGAAAGCACGTAGAGAGATAGATACGCAAACAGTTATAGAGACAGATTAATTGAGGCAAAAACTTGGCAGGTGGGATATAAGGTAGGGAAATATGAGATTACGCTCTTTGGCAGGAAGAATAGAGGAACAAAATATTGTTTAAATGGACAAAAGTACAGGTTAGAGGGATTTGGAGTTCTTGTCCATGATTCACAAAGAGTTAGCAAGTTCAGCAGATAATAGGGAAGGCAAATGGAATGTTATCCTTTACAGGAGATCCTGATTAATAAATATTCGATTTATGAGCTCTCGCACTCAGGAATACAATCGCATAAATGTGTGAAATTTTAAAGGCCCAACATATAAACATTTCCTGTACTTATGACCAGCTGCTTTGCATTGTCCTGCATCTTGTTCTGATTGTGAAGAAATTGACTTGTAAACAGATGCCAGAACGGAACCCAGGGACAGTTTGTATTTCAAAGGGAGTGGAGCATAAATATAGGGAAGATTTGCTATACTCGTTGCCTGTGAAATATTCTATACAGACACTTCGAGCAGTTAATTACTCATAAAACACCCTTACCCAGGCGCTCTTACTATATAAGACAAACAAAGGACCGCTGTTAAAACTAAACACTTGTAAGTTAAAGAAAATAATTCTTGCACAAACTAAATTAACTTTTCCCTAAACTTGGCTGATTGCATGAAAAACACATATATTACATGCTGTGGTGAATGTGATTGGGCTGCAGAATTCAATTCATTGAGTTCCATCAACAGGGCACTCAGGGTCTTAGTACAAAGGTGGGGTTCTCACGGGGTCTTCGCTGGATGTGTCTTTGTTGAGGGAATGGCTGCCAGGTGTCCCTTCTTATCCCCCCCCGACCTTTTCTGACCCCTTCAGGAATATGCTCTATATTCAGCCATTGGGGTCACACGGCAGAGATCTCAGTGCCCAATGAGGTTAGGCCAGTTCATCCGAGGTGTACCCATCCCTTTCCAAGATATGGTTACTTCTTTGTGCCAAGGGGTCTGGCCGAAATTCGGCATACGCAAACATAATGCCTCTCCCTATAGATCCGGCTGAGTACCTCTTAATGGGTTTTGGGTCATAATGACACTGCCATTGTTAAAGTTGAGCACCTTTGTTCAATATGCTGGGCTGGTCCTTGTTGGTTTTTGACCTGTATTAACCATGGCCTCTTTGCATTCAATAAGGTCTTGCTTGCTGAAATTATTTAGCCAAGTGTTGGACCTAATTGCTTAGGCTGTTGGCCACTTGGCCACAAACTATACAAAGAATGAATCAGACCACGGCTGGGGCACTGTGAACAGTTTTGGACCCTTAACCATTGGTGGTAATCCAGAGAAGGTTCACTAGATTGATACCAATAGAGGAAAAGAAAAACAGAGAATGCTGGGAAAGCTCAGCAAGTACGGCAACATCTGTACAGAGAAAAGCCCAGTTAATGTTCTAAGTCTTACCAAACTCACCATTCCTGGCAACATCCTAGTCAATCTTTTCTGGACCCCCTCCAGTTTAATAACATCCTTCCTATTACAGGGCGACCAGAACTGCACACAGTATTCCAAAAGAGGCCTCACCAACATTCCGTATAACCTCAAATGACTTCCCAACTCCTACACTCAAAGATCTGAGCAAAGAAGGCAACAATGCTAAACACCTACTTAACCTAAGACATTTATACTCTCGATTCCCATGCTATGATACAGTATTGATATCATGGGCATGTCTCTCAAAAGTGTGTTTCAATACCAACAAGCAGAAAACAGTTCAGACTTCCAATTAGATTTCCTGACCCCTGGCAGAAGTACATACCTGTGGATGTCAAGTGAGTGTAAGATCAGACTCTGTTATGGTGTACCTTGTTTACATGAGTTGGTAAAAAAATCACTTTCAAATACCAGTGAACAACTCCGATCAGCACAATGCAACATACAGCAAGGGTTGTAATTGTCTTAACATATACAGAAAATGTTTGAGTGATAATCTTGTTTCCAACATACACGAGTTTCTGCTACCTTAAACTCATAGAATATTAAACATTGCATCAAATCTGGAAGGCTGTTTAATTTGTACCCAGTTTGTAAATTGGCAGGACTGAATCAATCAACAACGTTCGGGTATAATCCCAGACAGAACATGTCATTGAATTTGGAGGGCATGGTCTTAAAATTAGGTATGGTGCTTTTAGGACCAAGTTGAAAAGAAATATTGGGCTGGAGTTTCTGAGGAGTGGAACTCACATGTAAGTTGTCACTTTATTCCTTTCTTTTAACATTGAGAAAGAGTTCCACGTTTCTGATAGGAAATTACAATCAGGACTCCTTCACAGATGTTGAGAGGTCTTTAAATCTGACAAGTACCTCATAATGCAGGGTAGTGATGGGAAAGCAAACCATGCCCCTTTTGTCAGAGCAGTCAAGTTGCCATATTCTGTGATAGACACTTTGATAGCTCCTGTGGAAGAGTAAACACATAAATGTGATATTAGAGTGCCAATAGGGTAAGGTGCCAGGGTGACAATTGTATAGGATACCAGGTGGATAGGGGTAAGGCAGCAGCTAAGCAGATTGCCAGTTTGGATAGGGGTCAGGTAAGTGATGCAGTATTTAGGGTACATTGGGTGGACAAGTGAAATTGGGTGCAGTGGTGGTGTTGAACTTTATGAGTGCAAATGGGGGAGGATGGGTGTACACTCCCAGCTGTAGACAGGTACCAGGTCCTGGGGGGAGAGGGGGCATCAGGTCCCAGAGAGAATACAGCTGTCGGAACCTGGTCACAGGAGTTATTGCTGAGAGGATGGTATCTTCTGGTTGTGAGGCTTTTGGGGCCTAGTGGAGGAGCATTATTGGGCACAGTAGCCACATGGGCGAATGTGTGGTATCAGGTCCCCTGGGGGAGAGGAGGTTGTAGAGTCAGAGACTGAGACTGTAAGGGGTTTGATGGAATTCTAGTTTGGGGTGTGTCTGCTAATTTGGGGCGTCAGTTTAACAGTTACCAAGGGGGTTTGACTAGATTCTTAGTGTGTTTTTTAAATTTCATTTAAAGCATGAGGGCGTCACTGGCTCAGCCAGAATTTATTTGATTTGATTTGATTTAATTAATTTGCATGTTCCTAGATACAGTGAAAAGTTTTGTTTTGTGTGCAGCACAGGCAGAACGTGCCGCAAAAACTGTATAAGGTAAAAGAACAGAGCAAAGAACATAGCTGCAGAGAAGGTGCACCGAGACCGAGATCAACATTAAATTGAAAATTTGAGAGTTTCATTCAGAAATCAGGGAAGAGCTACTCTTGAAACTGTTCATATGTGTATAAAAACTTTTCCATTTTCTGCCTGATGGAAGAGGGTGGAAGAGAGTATAACTGGGATGGGAGGGATATTTGATTACATTGGTTGCTCTCCCAAGGCAGTGAGGAGGGAATGAATGGAAGGCTGGTTTGTGTGAGGGACCGGGCTGTGTTCACGACTCTGTGTAGTTTCTTGTGGTCTTGAGAAAAGCAGTTGCCAAATCACACAGTGATGCATCCAGATAGAATGCTTTTTATGGTTCATCTATAAAAATTAGTAAGAGTCCTTGTGGGCAGTTTATTGCTCAACCCTAATTGCCTAGAGGGCTGTTAAGAGTCAACCACACTGCTGTGGCTCTGGAGTTACATGCAGGCTAGTCTAGATAAGGACCTTAAAAGACATTAGTGAGCCAGACAGGTTTCTCCCGACAATTGGCAATGGAGTTGTGATCATCATTTGACTCATAATTCCAGATTTTTATTGAATTCAAAGTTTCATAGTTTAACATTTTTTGAGTAACCATTGACTTAATTACAGGAGATTCATTCGATTTAAATGCATACTTTCAGAATGGTCCAGGCATAGAATAAATGACATTGGAATGTTCAATATTAAGGGCAGTTCTTTCAGAGTCTGCTGTGTAGGAGATTCTGCAAGGTCCTAATGTGCAACTCGCAAATGTGCTGCAGAGAAAAACTATCTACCCATCAGACAGATGCAGCATAGAAAGCATTCGATCTTGGATGCATCACTGCTTGGTATAGCAACTGCTCTGCCCAGGACTGTAAGAAACTACAGAAAGTTGTGAACACACCCAGACCATCACGCAAGCCAATCTTCCATCCATTGACTCCACCTACACTTCTTGTTGCCGTAGAAAGGCAGCTAACATAATCAAAGACCCATCCCACCCCAGTTATAATCTCTTCCAACCTCTTCCGTCAATCAAAAGATAGAAAACCTTAAACACTTGTACCAAAATTTCAAGAACAGCTTCTTCCCCACTGTTATTAGACTTCCAAATGAACCCCTCAAAGTTGAAGTCTAATGTTAATCTTGCTTTTTGCGCATCTTCTCTGCAGTGGTAACCTCATATTTCTCGCTCTGTTCAATCACCCTATCATCTTTGTATAGTATGATCTGCCTGTAGTACACACAAAGCAAAACTTTTCACTGTACTCAGATACACGTGACAATAATAAATCAAATCAAACAATCTGGCTCGTGTCCCTCAGCAGATTGATTCAGAAGGCAGTCAGGGATGTCTCTTTGACTACTTTGAAGGCAGAGTTAGATTCTTCTTGGGCAGGGGAATCAATGATTTGTAGGGTTAGGTGGTAATGCGAAATTCAAAACACAACTTGATTAGTCATGCTTTCATTGAGTGGTGGAGAAAGATAGACAGGTTGAATGGGCCAATCTCTGTTTATATTTCATTTGTTCATAAGTAACGATATCACAATTAAGAGCAGCTTTCCCTTCAACGGATGAAGACTGCATTGTTCCTCAAAAATTTACCTGGTTTACCTGAACTACTTACTATTTGGTTTGTAAATGGTGTATACTTTCGAATATCTGAGGTGCAAATAAATGATTGACGTAGCTTTTAATGCTGCTGCTCTTTGAGCAACAACAAGGCTTGTGGAATGCAAGAATTTCAACCTATAGAATGGAAAGTGGAATCCTCCTGCAGTCATTGTGTTTTTGTTGAAAAGAGTTTTTTTTTTCTGAGTGCACTGTTTGCATTTCCCTGGAAATCACGAGGTAAGCTGCCAAGCTAAATGTTTTCAAAGCACTTTTAGTTTTGATACCTTTTCTATTTCCTGTCAGTTAAATCACTGCAGAGGCCTTTCTAGACTTTAGGTACCTGCATGGTTACTGCCGAATAAATGGAAAAACAGCTCAATCTCCCAGAAATGGCAGACAATTGAGGATATCTAATTTTATTTATAACATTACGCATCAAAGAACGCCATCAATTACTAGAATATGATTGCAAATAAATCTATTATACTAACTTAATGTCTTTTTCAAATTGCTTCATCAGAATTCAAGTTGACAGCACAAATGATTTCCCAACTTACTTCCAATTCTTTTTCAAAACGGAACAGTTTGGGCAAATTAATTTAGTAGAATTATAATTCATGTGAAAAAAAAGCATGCAAGCAATGTTTTGCAGTTGTCACTTGGCGACTTGTTTTGAGATGCACAAATCAGTGTTGCTTTATTTTAATCATGATTATTATAGGAGGCTTCTCAAATTCTTGTTCTAATCAAAATAACAATGCACAAGGGAAATAAAGCTGGTGGGACCCAAAATGTGAAGATTGAATTTTAAGAGATATTTATTTATTGAGATAAGTGATTTTTTTTTTTGAAGAACTGACAATCCAGAGACTGTACGAATTGGATTACTAATTTTTTTTTTTGAAAAGATGCCACCAAGTCTTAATATCACTTTTTTTAAATCAATCATTTCTATTCATGCTTGGGCGAATATATCACTCCCGAGTTTCAATAGTTCGTTTAATTCTTGTTGCGCTCTGCACAGTTTGTTTGTCAGAAAAAGATGTATTGGCATAGTTCATGCTCATCTGATGTGTCAATGCAAGGGAATGCAATGCCTTGGCTCACTGTTGAGGGAGTGAATTTTAAATATATTTTAAAAAAACTGCAGATGCTGGAATCCAAGGTAGACAAATTGGGGGCTGAAAGAACACAGCAAGACAGGCAGCATCTGGAGGAAAGGAGCAGTCAACGTTTCAGATATTGTCCTTCTTCAGGAATTTCCTCTAGATGCTGCCTAGCTTGCTGTGTTCTTTCAACCCCCTGCTTGTCTACCTTGGATTCCAGCATCTACAGTTTATTTTTGTCTCTAACTATTGTTACAGTGTTGTTGGTTGGGAATTAATAGTCATGATGTGGAGGTGCCAGTATTGGACTGGGGTGGACAAGGTACAAAATCACACGACACCATGTTACAGGTGAACAGATTTATTTGAAAACACAGATAGTAGGAACTGCCGATGCTGGAGAATCTGAGATAACAACGTGTAGAGCTGGAGGAACACAGCAGGCCAGGCAGCATCAGAGGAGCAGGAAGGTTGAAGTTTCGGGTCTGGACCCTTCTTCAGAAAACACAAGCTTTCGGAGCCTCGCTCCTTCCTCAGGTGTTAGTGGGAAAGGTGGAATCAGACACAGAATTTATAAGTAAAAGATGAAAGGGTCACACCACTGATGAG